>NC_026150.1:10718809-10720365 GCF_000512975.1 Sesamum indicum
CTATGCTCATCTATTTTTAGTTTATTATCATTTTGAGATCTACTTTCTAATCTAGAAATATTTTCTAAGTCAGAAATTCTAGATTCCTGAATAGTATTTTTATCTTTCAATATTTTAATTTCTTCTTTTAGATTATTTATTTCTTTATATAAATTTTGAAGAGATATATTATCTTCTTTATATTGATATTTACTTCTAAGTTGGTTCATTACCTCATTCATATTGTATGATCTCTTTGGGTTTATAATTGTTCCATTTAAGTCTTCTTCTGTATTATAAGAAGTAGAAGTACTGGATTCAGTATTAATCTCATCAATAATTTGCATTCTTAATTTCGGATCTTTAATTGCTTTTAATAATTCAAAAGCATGATTTGAAGTAAGAACATTAATATTCATTTCTGTGAGAATTGGGAGTATTTTATACAATTCAGATTTTTCAATATCATTTTTACTATTAATATTATTTAGTTCTTTAGGACAGGCTAGTCCTAGGCTACAAGGTTCACATTCTGAACTTGATTCTGAAATATTTTCATTTTCTAATACATTTAATATTTCTTCTTCTTCTGATTCAGAAATACTTATTGATTCTGTTTCTGTATTTTCAAATTCTGATTCTTGTAAAGTTTGTATTATTATATTTTTTATATCATCTGATATTTCAAGATTATTAATCTTCTTTTTAGTCCAACAGTATTTTGCAGTATGACCTAATTTCTTGCAAATCTTACAATATCTATTTTTATATTTCGAATATTTCGGTTTTCTTTGAGATTTTTCTTCTTTTCTTTTATTCTTTTTCTCTATATACTTTTGAGAATATTTTCTATGTTTTGATTTATAAGGCTTATTAATTTTATGGTCCTTACTAGTAGTAGGATTTTCTAAACCAAATTGTTGACAAAATTGTCCTAATTGTTTCCTTTCATCAAGGTTTTATTTTTTAATTTGTTGACTAAGCTTTATTTCATTACACAAAGCTAATCCTTCTTGTATATAAGTATCTATTAGAGCTCCGTAAGTATAACTTTCATATGGAATATTAATCTGGTCTTTTCTTAATTTTTTCCTAATCCTTTCTGCAAATAGACTAGGTAGACCATCAATAAATTTTGATTTCCAGTGTATATTATTACATTCTGGTAATTCCATTACTCGACTTAAGAAAGTATCTTTATACCATCTAAAATTTGAAAGTGTTTTACACCTTAAATTTTGTAATAAAGTTCTAATAGTATCACTAAATCTTCCTGTAAAGTGTTCAATAATATTAACAGCAAGTGTATAAACTGCATTTTCAACTAAATTATTATTTTCTTGTTTAACAGTATTGATAATACTATCTTTATCTTGTTGAGATAGATAATTATCCCACCAACCTTTAAGTTGTCCAGTAAATCCAGCAACAATCATTGCTGCAATAGTTTTATCTGAATTATTACTATTTTTGCAAATAGTGGAATACATAAGCATTCTATGTACCGTGTTATAAATCTGTTTATTAGAATATCCATCTATGTTCCATTCATAAATCTTATTACCTGAATAACTAAT
>NC_026150.1:10720511-10777896 GCF_000512975.1 Sesamum indicum
TATTTTCTATCAATTCATACTGTAACTCCTTATCAAGAGTTTTTATACTTAATTTACTGAATTTTTCTTCAAGCATTTTTTCTAATTCATGTATTGGTCTTATTTTGAAATCAGATATCACTGGAGGAGGCTGAAAGCTAGGAGATGCTTCTTTTTCCTCAGATTTTGTTTTTATTATGACCGGTTGTATATTATTTATAGCTTTAATAATCATTTCAATTTTATTATGAAGTGATTGAATTTGTTCTCCTAAAATATTAAGGAATAAATTTGTATAATTTTGTTGTTCAAACATATTATTAATATGTTTACAAGTTACTGTAAGAGTGTCTGTTTCTATTAATTTAGAAAAGGCTGAAAATTATGAATTTTGCCATTCTTTTCAATATGAAAAGACTGTTGTGGAGGGTAAAGACCTTGATAAACTTTCCCTGATTCTAGTCTATAATTTCTTTCTATAACAGAAATATAGTTTTTGACATATGTATCAAGGAATAAATTTGTATAATTTTGTTGTTCAAACATATTATTAATATGTTTACAAGTTACTGTAAGAGTGTCTGTTTCTATTAATTTAGAAAAGGCTGAAAATTATGAATTTTGCCATTCTTTTCAATATGAAAAGACTGTTGTGGAGGGTAAAGACCTTGATAAACTTTCCCTGATTCTAGTCTATAATTTCTTTCTATAACAGAAATATAGTTTTTGACATATGTATCAATAAACCATGTCACAAAAGGAATTAAAGCATTTTTTTCTTTGCAAACCTTATAAAATTCATCTTGAAAATATAACATTTCTTGCTTATCAAAGCTTTGGAAAAACCATTCTCTAAATTGGCTATAACCTGCGTCTTTAAATTCTTCTGAAATAATTTTTCTGGCTGGAGAGCCAGGGCTAAAATCTATAATAGAACTATAATCCATTAAATATTAAACCCCATTTCTGACATAGTCGGTTCTAACTCATTATTATCCTGAGTTTGATTATTAGCTTCTCTTACAATATTTTGTCTGTTAATATATAATTTTTCTGTAACAGGCGTAAATATTTCTGTTTCTCTTATTTGAGAAGTAGAGACTCTAGAAGGCATAGGAGATTCTACCCTATAATCTATAGGTGATATGTAAGATCTTAATGAGTTACATTTCTGAAATAGTAATGATTTAGAGTTTGTTTCAAATTTAATATTTACAGTTCCTTCATTATTTTGAAGAATATCTATAATCTTATTATGATCATGAAATTTAATATTTACAGTTCCTTCATTATTTTGAAGAATATCTATAATCTTATTATGATCATGTATTTGTGACCTTTTAGGTACAGCTTGTTCAATTATCCAGTTTTCTGGAAAAGTTATTTCTTCCTATTTAATAGGTCTTCTTGTAGTAATATTTGAATTACTAAAGTTTGTTTCAATTAGTATAGTTTCATTTTTTGATTTATCAATCTTTTACATTGTGGATTTAATGTAAATAAAGGCTTATAATATATTCTATAACAGATACATATTACTTTTGTTCAAGGCATATAATCATAACCATGAGTTTTAACATTTAATGTTAAAGCATCTAATATATTAATATCAGATAAAGATAATTGTAAATTTGGATATACATTAAAATAAACTGGTCCATGTGTCAATTAGTATAGTTTCATTTTTTGATTTATCAATCCTTTTACATTGTGGATTTAATGTAAATAAAGGCTTATAATATATTCTATAATAGATACATATTACTTCTGTTCCAGGCATATAATCATGACCATGAGTTTTAATATTTAATGTTAAGGCATCTAATATATTAATATCAGATAAAGATAATTGTAAATTTGGATATACATTAAAATATACTGGTCCATGTGCCAGACTAGATTGTATTATGCCCATAAGGGATTGTTTCCAATTTAAATTTCTACCATCTCTTAAAGCTGCAATAAAGCTTTCTGGTAAACCTTCTAAAGTCAAAGGTTTAAATGCAATTTGTACAAGTCCTATATGTAGAAATTTATGTGTTTGTCTATAATGACTAATGTCCTTTTCGAATAATAATCTTATTATCATTTCATCATTATTTAATGAGATAGATTCTTCAGTAGTTTTTACTACTTGTTTTAATCCTAACTTTTCAAAAGTTCTTAATTGAATATTAATCTCGGTTCAACTTTTGGAATTGTCCATCTATTTAATAAATCCAAATTCTGAGGTATATCATATTCCTCATTTTTAATATTTTTAATATTAGAATTCTTATTAAGTATGTTCATGTGATGCATGAATAAAGTCATGTGTTGATCCATAACATATTAATTACTACTACCATGGCTCTGATACCATTGCAACCAGGATCATCAGGCAAGGATAGGATAATTTTACAAGATAATGAATAACCGGCAACCTTTCATAAAATTTATATTCAAATATAATACTCCAAACTGCCCCTAAAAGCGTCTTTAACACGGCTATGACCGGGGTCTTACCAGGAGCCTATATTCAAATAAAATTATTAATTTAACAAAATTTAAAAATAATAAAAAATATTAAATATTTAATTTAAATATATATTAATACTTTTAATATAACATTTTATATAAGTTAAAATAGTTGATATAAGTTTTAGTTATATTGATTTAGTATATCTTGTAAATAAATATTGAAATATATTTAAATTAAATAATAATTTAATTTAATTAATAATATATATATATATATTATAAGTGATTTTTATTTATATTCAAATAAAAGAGGCAAAATGGACATTTGTCCACTTAAAACCCTATTTCTGTTTATGGGAGGATGTTAAGTTGTATATATAGTGGGGGAAAAGGTCTTCTGGACCATTGCACTGCTTAAATAGCTGAAATAGAGTAAAAAACAAGGTCCCTACTCTCATTTCCATAGCGTGTACAGCACATTCCGTCAGTTTTGGACGAAGGGGGTCTTTTTTGCAGTGTCTCAAAATTCATGGTGTCTTTTATGGCTATTTATTTAACACATGTAAGTTTTGTGTAATTTAACATAACACAAGGGGGTATTATGCAATTTTTCCTTATATAAAACTGGCCTACCCCACCCCCTCTGCGATCACTAGCGCCCTTCCCCTCCCTCGTCCTCCTATCGTCATCGGCCCCCTTCCCCAATCTCCTGTCGTCGATGGCCACCCGGTTCACCATTGTTGTCGGGGCGCACCCCCTTCCCATCTGAAATTTTTTAAATCTTAAAATATTTTTCTAAATTATTGGATTTTTTTCTGAAATTTTTGAAATTTTTTCATGTTTTTCTTAGATTATCGGCTTTCTTCTAAAAAAATTTTTCAGAAATATTTTTTCTGTTTCTTGTTTTCAATTTTCCATTTTTTTTCTTATTTTCTGAAATATATTTTGATTGGGTATATTTATGCAATTGTTAATTGTTAGAATTATTTTGTTGTGTTTTTTTAATTGTTTGGTATATTTTGTTGTATTTCTGAAATTGTTTCTAGGTTGCTGTATCAAGATGATTGTTAAATATTAGAAATATACCTATGGAATTATTTTGTATGTATGTTGTATTCTTTTTAAAAGTATGTATTTGTATGTATGCAAATTTTTTGAGTAATTTTATGTAATTTTATAATATTGCACATTTTAGGCAAATTTTTAAAAAATTAGCGAATTCAATGAAAAACTGTAAAAAAATTAGCAAATTCAATGCACATTTTATAAATTATTATCTTGATCATTACAAAATTGTTACTATAAAATAAATGCCTTTTAGTATTTTAAAATGCACGTTTTAAATAAATGCCTTTTAGTATTTTTAAATTATTAAAGAAAGAAACAAAAATATTAAGAAACCATCTACCGGGGGGCATCAGCGGCAAACGAATGACAAGAGAAGAATGGTAGTAGGTGTGAGAAGTGGGAAGATTGAGAGAAGAGGGGAAGAGAAATAACAGAAGATGAAAGAAAAATAAGAGAGAAACGGGAGATATTGCTTCAAAAGTAGGGAGAAAAAAGAAGGGGGAAAAGGGAAACAAAAAGAAAAATGAAATTTATAAAATACGAAGCAATACGCGTTGCAAATTATTAGCAATAGATATAATTTTAAAATCCATTGCAAATGGTGTCACGGACATTAATTGTTGCACAAATCGTTGCATTCTACTATTTTTTTTCAATTAATAATATATGTATATTTATCAATGTATGTATAATTTAATAACTTACTTCTTGTAATTTTTTTATATTTGTATATTTTATAAATTTATTTATATAATTTGTGTAAATCTAATCAGTGATTTTAATATGAACTGTTCATGATCTAAATCAGAAAAGATTACGCCATTTGAAACATAAGTTACTATTTGAAATGTTACTACTATATTCACAAAAAGTTCAAAGTTTTCATTATTCACATAAGATAATTAGATATTGTTAAGCATGCAACAATATAAAAAGTATTTTTTCTATATAAAAAGGACTAATTTGATAATTCTACAAATTTAATGGATTAAAGTGACGAAAACAAACCTAAATTGACCAATTTTACCTCCAAAAAGTCAAAATCCAGGACGGAAAGATAATTAAAGAGACCAAATTGAGAAAAGTGGATTGAGAGCAATGTTCGATGGGCGTTCGTTGTGCGAGATATTGTTTCAATGTTTTTTTAAATAAATAAATTAATTTTATAAGGTCAGAATGATTTTATAAGGTCAGAACAGCCACTTGAATTAAATTAAAAATGATTTTTTTAAATAAATAAATAAATATTCTTTCAATGTTTTATAAGGTCAAAATGAAAAATGAGGGTTGTGGTCCCTGATGTTTACACATTGGGTGAATAAATTTTCAGAGAATAAAAATTATTGTCAGATATTAGTGATTTACACGCACGATTATTGTATTGCATGCACTCATATCAATATTGAAACTATAGGATACCACTACCAAAAAAATAGCTAAATTTCTTTATATTTTAAAATAAGCTGAAAGTATCCATGTATTTTAATTGACCAAAATATCCTTATATTGTATGTGAAATTACTAAAGTCACATTAACCTTTTATTGAATTTTTTTTTGTATTTTTCTCTCTTTTAAAAATATAATTTTTTTTACTCTTAAACATATTTATATTAAATATCAATATACAACAAAATAAAAAAATACATTACAAAAACTAATATATTAAATTTTATTTTTCAAATTTGGATATCTACATTAATATAAATAATAAGCAATTATAATAACTATAAGTTATAAATTACTTTAAAATAATAATTATTATAATTATTTGAAATTACTTTTAATTAACTAAATTATATATTTAAATTAATTTAAGTACAATAATTATTTAATATTATCAATAATTAACTAGAATATATATTTAATTATTATAATCACTTAAAAATTTTCGAATATATTTGATTAATAAATTAAAAAATAGGGCCGACGAAGACGGCAGCCACTCCCTCACAGGTCTCCATCGCCCTCTTTCTCCTCTTCGTCGCCCAAATTTGGGGGCAACAGTGGGGAGGCGGCAAGGCGACTCTAGTATAATCAATATAAATTCAACGGTCAATAAAATAAAAAATAATGTATATTAAGTAAGGGAATAACGGTCATTTTATCAAAAAGTTAACGCCGTTAATCATATTTAATAGAGGTGGGCGATTAAGCTGAGTTTTTAAAACACGGGATGTGTTTTGCCTATTTCTAAATTAAAGGAGGATTTTTTGCTGAGTTTTAAAACACGGGAGTTTTATGTAATTTAGCCAAAAAAAAATAATAATAATTTTCCCCTAGTGCACTATAAATAATTACGGATTAAATACAATTTATCCTTATGATATGTAAAATAAGCAAAAAATCTAATGAAAAAAGAATTAATAAATTATTTTCTTGTATTTTGAAAAATGAAGCAAACTACCCCCTATCAACAGTTTAAATAGGAGGTTGTAACACAAATTTTGTGTTTTGGATTTATTGAAACAAGAAAAATATTACAAAATATTTTTTTATTTAATTGTACTTTTTGCGAATACAAAATCTCTATTGGAACCATTGATTCTTCACTTCACAAATGCACTCTTTGATTTTGGCAACTTTGGAGGTGGAGCTTGATGCTTTGATTGCCTCAATGTTGATTTAGGTCTCTAATAACATTAATTCACGGGTCTTTTGACTTATTCTCAAATTAAACACTATAGACTTGGAGAACTTGACTTGAACTTGAATATCTCTTGGTGGATTTGACCTTTTGATCTTCCTCCAAGATAAACTTGTGTCTTAACAATATTAATTCACGAGTCTTTTGACTTCTTCACGAATCAGATGTTGACTTTGGATGGTGTCAGCATACTTCTCAAAACTGAAAAGGGTATGGGATGAACTGACTTGTATTACACCTACTCCACAATGCACTTGTGGAGCTATTAAGGAAGTTGCAGATCTCAAGATGGCAGACCAACTGATGAATTTCTGATGGGTTATAGTCGTATGAGGAACCATATCCTCATGATGGACCCCTTGTCCAATGTCAGCAGAGCCTATTCTATAATAGTAAGGACTGAAAAGTAAATGGAAGTCAATTCAAGACATCCATACACTACACAGAACATGGCTATGCAAGCTTTTAAAAGGCTTGAAATTGAGAAATTTTTTCAAAGGAAAAGAACTTTTACATATTAAAAGAACTCAAGTATGCAAGGAGTGTGGAAAGACAGGTCATCTAAAGGAGGTGTGCTTCAAGATATATGGATACCCAGAATGGTATAAAACACTAGTGGAACAGAGGAAGAAGCAGTAAACAATAAGGTTGGAGTTGCTACTGAGACTGAAGAATTTGTGTACAATGTTGTAGATGGAAGATAAGTGACTGAGATCATAGGGGCTGAATTACACATACTTTGGAAGATTAGAAACTCAAGTACTAGCCTTAGCAAACGAAGACAATGGTGAGTTCTTAGGTAAGTTCCTTGAAAACTCAGTCTTGGATAATTGGTCATCTAATTATCTGGATTTTAGATAGTGGAGCCACAACTCATATGTGTAATAATGCTTCACTCCGATGAGCCAAAAGCCAGTGTCTCCAATGCATTCATACATCTCGCAGATGGCACAAAGCATTCTATTAAATATTCAGGAAACATAACACCTTCTGACAAAGTTTATCTGCAAAATGTATTGTTTGTGTCAGATCTAAAGTTCAACTTACTATCTGTAAGCAAGATGTGTAATACCTCCTCTATTAGATTTAAATTCTTTCAATCCTATCGTGCTATACAGGACACCAGACTAAAGAAGTGGTTCTAGTAGGATGCTTGTTATTGATGGGTATTGAATCCACCAAAAATAATTCCTACGAACACTTGTGTAGAAGTATGAGTAGGGTCGAATCCACAGGGATTGATTTTAAATTAATTCCTTCAAAAATAAAAATAATCAGGGGGATTTTTTATTTTGAAGAAAATTAAAAATAAAAACTAAATTAAACTAAATAGCTAATAAGATTAGAAGAGATAAATATAAGATAAAAGTATTCCAGTTAAAGATATGATCATGCTTATTCCACGGTCAGTCATAGATGCAAAGATAACAACTATTCATGATAGATAAATTGGTTATGGCCTTTGATACGACCTAACGACCTCACCTTTTCTTACCTTGTGGATAGTCAAGGAACGTTCATTGACTAAACCCCTAATCAGTAAACAACCTTGGGAATATTCGTAATATTTAATTTACCGACAACATTAAGAACTAAAAAGACCCAATTCTAACCAATAAATTCCTACGATGATTTATTTAAGTTAGATTGTGTATTCCCCATAATAGAATCGAAAACTTCTGCATAATCAATTATGCTTTAGTACCACTAGTTATTGAACTAAACAAACAATTACGGATTTGCAAGTTCAATTGGCTAGGCAAATATTCTTGACAATGATATCATTTATAAATCAGATTATTTGTAATAAAAGCACAGAGAACAACACAAATACCAATAGGAATAAAAGTATAAAATATAAATTAGATCTCACAACTTGTTGAATTTAAGCATTCACCAAGTCTTCAACCGGAATGAGAGAACTAGCTAGACATGCTCATGGAAGAATCCATGAAAAGCAAAGTAAGAAAATATCATTAAAACGTAGAGAAATAGAAACGAGAATTCAAGGTCTGAAATTCTCAAGACTTCAAAAGTTGTCTCTTAAAGTGAATTAATCACATATACAGCAACTAGATACCTAATTCTACTAGGATTAAAGATAGATTCCTAATTGAATTAAAAGACTAATGGAAATAAAATTATAATCCTAGTCAAGCTCCTCATTCATCAAAAGGTAGTCCAAGCAGCTCCAAATTATCACCAAAAGTTGAGTTTGAGTCTTGTCTTAATTTCCATTTTAGTTCTTTTCTTCATTTTCTATTTCATTTGTCCTAATACTGTAAAATAATATTTAATTAGGAGAATTTTGGTCAAAAAATAGGTCAAAATATCGCATTAAATAAGTATAAAATGCGATCCTATCAGTTAGGAAAACTTTACATCCTCAAGAAACAATCTTTTGAGAAGAAGCATATAGATGAAGTCATGAATTCCAATAGAGAATGTGGCCTTAGTGTACCACTTGTTACATCAGAAACTTGGCATAAAATACTAGGACATATCCCTCATAAGGTAATGATTCATACAGGATTAATAAAAAAAAGCAAAACTCAGTCTTTATCCTGTGAAATCTGTCCTCAAGCTAAACAACAGAAGCTGTTTTTTCCCTTAAGCAATTCATCTTCTCAAAATTGCTTTGACATACTGCACATAAATTTATGGGGGCCTTATAATGAATATTTCATTTCTGAGTGCACATACATGTTAACAATATCAGATGATCACAATAGGTGTACTTGGACTTTTTTAATGCAATAAAAATCACAAACTGCAAGTTTGCTAGTTAATTTTCATAAGATGATATTGACTTAATTTGATAAGAGAATTAAAGTAATAAGAACTGGCAATCGGTCTGAATTCCTAGTAAAACAATGTAAAAAAAAATTAGAGAAGAAGGAATAATACATCAAACAATTTGTGCATACACACCACAAATAAAATAGCGTTGCAGAGTGAAAGCATAAACATCTTTTGTAGGTAGCTAAATCATTGATGTTTCAATCTAATTTGCCAAAATATTTTGGACAGATAGCAATCTTGACAGCAACCTATATAATAAATAGAATACCTACACCAATCTTAAAGTGAAATACTCCTTATGAAATACTATATGATAAGCCTGTAAACAATACTCAATCTAAAACCTTTGAATGCTTATGTTTTGCAGCAAATACATTACCAAATAAATTTAAATTTGATCCAAGGGTTTTAAAAAATATATTTTCGTAGGATATGCCTTAAATCAAAAGGGATATAAATTATATGACTTAAATAAGAGGACTGTCTTAGTCTCAATAGATGTAACATTTCAAGAAGATGTCTTTCCTTATGTAGGACAACAAGTTGATCCTACCACATGCTCTATACCACAAATAGCTCCTGAAATGGATCAAAATTTCCCTGATAACTTTGAACATACAACAGAAATGGATCAAAACATTAATAATGCAGAAGCTGCTGGAAACTTACTTCAAGAAGGAAATATAGATATACAGGCGAGGAAAAATGAGATTTATGGGATAAAATGTGTAGCCCAGTAGCAGAAGGTGGTTTGGGTATTCGGAATTTGGCGGATTATGTTCGGACTTTTTCTATGAAGTTTTGGTGCCGCTCGGCTGAAATCATCCTTGTGGTCGGATTTCTTGCATGACTGCTACTGTAGGACCCTTCATCCTACTCATGTCAGTTGCAAGAGGTACAGCACGTTATGGGTTACCAGCTAAAATATCTCCCAGTCACATACTTGAGAGCCCCTCTATACAAGGGCAATAGAAAAGCATGCTTGTTTGATTCGCTCATCTCCAAGCAAGGGAAAATGAGATGCTGAGGAGGTCTTCTAGAGTAACTTCTAGACCTTCTAGCTTTCAAGACTTTATATGTTCTAATACTCTTGAGTATACAGATATACAGTAGCTGTACATTCACCTACTATGCATACTTTTTTGCTATATATTTTGATTATTCTTTGAAATACGATCCAACTGAAAGCTAAAAGTGTTATTTATTTACAGATAATGATTTACAAAGTATCAAAATAATGTATGCATTAATTGGTTGTGAATCTTTAGTTTGGTTTATGTAATATTTATCATCGCATGATAGATTTTTTATTGGCATGACACTATAAAAAAAAAAAATATCAAGATTATGCATGAACGTATCTTTTTGAACTTAATATTATAAAAAATAAGGAATGATAATAAAGAAGATGTTGACAGAGAGAAAAACTAAATTGAAAAGAATATTTATAGTTAAAAAATAAATAAATTGATCAGAATGATAATTCTGGAATAAAAAATATTTTTCTATATTTATCTTTGGAAGAAGAAAATAGAAAAAATTAAAAAAGGTGATTCTATTATTTACATTTTCTTTAATTCCATGTTATTTTTAAGTAGTGATTATTACTAAGATATAATTAGGTCAAGAAAAAATTAATTAAAAAAGTACCACATAAATTATAGAAGATTCATAACGAGAAATTTTATAATTATATTAATTTTTTTATGAGCATCTTCTTCATTTCTTAACTCTTTTTGTACCTCACTTGAAACTTTTTCATTTTAATCCCTTCAATGATATATTTTTAAATTATTTAGGCATAATAAAAATTAAAGTGAACAATTAAAAGTTACACTTTTAACAAATGTTCAAAACAAAATAAAGTGATGAATGGCTTAATTGATACGATGTCTTTTTTGTTTATGAAAAAAATATTTAAATATTAGAACTATTTTTGTACCGATTTTGGAACGATCATAGTTGTTCCAAAACTTTAATAGTCACACTTAGCAGATTTTATCTCCCTCCTCCCCCCTCGCCGTGCCACCACCAACGTCGCCACCACCTTCTCCCCCAAGTACCGTCTCCCTCCACCACCTCTCTCACTCTCAAGCTTGTCGTCCCCTCCTCGGCCTTTAAATTAGGTAGGCTCCCCTCTGCCTTGGCATTTTCGAAATGCAATTTTTTATTTTTTTTTTATTTTATGCTTTTTAAAGATTTTTTAAAATTTACATAAATATTAAATTATTTTTTGAAATATTTTTTACTTAATATTCTGAAATTTTTTGAAATCTTAAAATATTTTCTAAAATGTTAATATATTTTTCTAAATTATTGGATTTTTTCTGAAATTTTTGAAATTTTTTCATGTTTTTCTGAGATTATCGGTATTTTTCAGAAATATTTGAAATATTTTTCTGTTTCTTGCTTTCAATTTTCTATTTTTTTCTATTTTTCTGAAATATATTTTTTGTTGGGTATATTTATGCAATTGTTAATTGTTAGAATTATTTGTTGTGTTTTTTTAATTGTTTGGTATATTTTGTTGTATTTCTGAAATTGTTTCTAGGTATGCTGTATCAAGATGATTGTTAAATATTATAAATATACCTATGAAATTATTTTGTATGTATGCTGTATTCTTTCTGAAAGTATGTATTTGTATGTATGCAATTTTTTTGAGTATTTTTAATGTAATTTTCTAATATTACACATTTTAGGCAAATTTTAAAAAAATTAGCGAATTCAATGAAAAATTAAAAAAATTATGGACTTTTAGGAAAATTATGGACTCTAGTGCAATTTTCAAAAAAATTACCGAATTTAATGCAAATATTAAAAATAATAATTTTTAAAAATATCTATCTTCTGAAGTTTTACTTTTTTTTTAAATAATTCTAAAAGTTTATATTTTATGAAAATTTGTTGAAAAGAATTCCTGAAAAATTTTTAATGTATACAAAAAACCAATTACACTAGACCCACGGTTCACTTAGAACTTTCAGGAGGTGTCATTATAACGGCTTTTATTTTGATTTTTTATAAATTATTATATTGATCGTTACAAAAATTATTACTATAAAATACCAACACCAATTAAGAAACAAAACACAAAAGGTAATGCAAACACTTCCTAAACTTTTAAAAAAATAACAAGACGAGAGCAAGTGAATTTTTTAGTTTTAAAGTTTAGAGCATTCTACAATTCCTTTTTTTATTATTAATTAAAACATATTTTTGTTATAGGTAAAATTGCACGTTTTAAATGGAAGTGGTCCTTTAACTATCACTCAAGTTTTGAACATATCATAAAAAAGGGTCCACACTTTAGGAAAAATACAAACACATTTTTCTCACCTCTGACACTGTGACGAGGATTTATCAGCGCAATACATATAATTTTACACATTTAATATTTCAAAAAAAACGTATCCATATTAGTGTATATATATATATTTATATGTATATATTAAGTGCTAAGAATTCATATTTTCTCACAATAATGACTTTCTTAATTTTAATAGCAGAAATTATCTTGTGAAAGTTTTCAATAGTAATTTATGACAAAATGTTAGATATAAATTTCTAAATAGAAATAATTAGTGTCAAATGATTGATGTCATTATAGTGTGTGACTAATTGTTCATGATGATACTTTTTTTTATATAATTCTATTTGATAATAATTAAATTGTAATGAGATTAAAATTATGTTCACTTAATTACATATCTTCGTAATAATTTCAAAATTTTCATTTAATATTTTCAATAATATTATTTTTTGTCTTGGTGATGGTTACAGACTGATCAAATTCGTGTCATCTAAATTTTGTTTGGCCATCTATTTATGCTAATTAATTAATTTCTCTTATTTACTCTTCACTCTATAAAATATGATCAATACATGGAAGTTCAAAGAAATGGGCTTGTTGCTAGACGGACGTCAAAATGAGAAAGATATTTATAATTTTTTAAATAATGAAAAGATATATTTATAACTATCAAACTTCAAAAGATGTGACTGTAATTTAACCTTTATTTTATATTTGGGACTTCAAAGTATGACGCTCATTGGTTGCTATCTCAACATTATAAATCCGAAATTATATTTACAACAATAAATTCAAAGCTGAAGTTGGGCGAATGATAAATTAATTCATGGAACAAATGAAATAGAATCTAAAAATAGGACAAAGCAATTCATTTTCTGACCAGCGTAAATATTCTTTCACACATTTAATGTGTCAAAAAAAAAAATCACACAAATCTCATTAACCCAAGAATGAAAAACACAAACACAACTACAAGAATCTCCTATAAATACCCATTCTGCAGAACTCTGAGAAACCACACACAGACATTTACTCAATCAAAGATTACTACAAGAGCAAAGGAGGAGCAAAAGCTAAGGATGGCGTCAATTTGTCAAGGTACGGAAATGAAATTGGTTTTTAGTTAACTGCAAACATGTTTCCATCTTTGGGTAAATTTCATCGACTGCCTCGACACAACTTGCAGAGGGAAAACATAAATCCTAAAATCATAACTCTAGCACCAAGTCCCAACAACTAAATGAAAGTAGAAGTAATTTTCAATATATAAATTGTCTATAGAATTAATTATTCAACGCCACTTCCATTCTTTGACTCCTTTTCGTGCTTATATATATAGGTAAGAGCGAATGGCCTGAGCTAGTTGGGACGTGTGGAGAAGTAGCAGCAAAAACCATCGAGAAGGAGAACTCCTTCGTCTCTGCCCTCATTGTTACACCATCCCAACCAGGGATCATTTTAATTTTCAGTTGCGCCCGAGTAGTTGTTGCCGTCGATGAGAAAGGCATTGTTATACGCGTGCCTACGATTGGTTAAACTAAGCGGATGGAGACGATTCTTCATTACTTCACTTGCCTTATAGTTGGCTTGTAATATGATTAAAATAAATAAGTCGTTCGAGGGTCGTCTTGCTGTTCTAATTTGATTTACTGTTTAATATGTTTTATCAATAATATGCGAGCTTTGTGTTTGCTTAAATTTGGGACATCGGAAGTGGGCCGGAAAATTTGTTCTATAGTAATAGTGTAAATGTTTCGTCATTTTCGTGTCATGTATTGAAGCTTCATAAGATGTCATGCAAATAAATTAATTAACGTGAAGGATAATATTCCTTATTCTATACTTATATCACGAGCTCGACTCGAATTCAAAAATTCACGAGCTCATGAACAGAAACACTTGAGCTTGAGTCGAGCTCAAAATCAAGTAGGCTCGCAAAGCTCCTGAGCCGGCTCGACTCATTTGCCACTCCTAATTTACACATTGCGTGAATAAATTTTCAGAGAACAAAAATTATTGTCAGATATTAGTGATTTACACGCACGATTATTGTATTGCATGCTCTCATATCAATATTGATCTACAACGGACAGAATATTGAAACTACAGGATACCACTACCAAGAAAAAATAGCTAAATTCCTTTATATTTTAAAATAGGCTAAAAGTACCCATATACTTTAATAGACCAAAGTATGCTTATATTGTATGTGAAATTAATAAAGTCACATTAACCTTTTATTGAATTTTTTTGTATTTTTTCTCTCTTTTAAAACTATAATTTTTTTTATTCTTAAACATATTTATATTAAATATCAATATACAACAAAATAAAAAAATACATTATGAAAACTAATATATTAAATTTTATTTTTCAAATTTGGATATCTACATTAATATAAATAATAAGCAATTATAATAATTATAAGTTATAAATTACTTTAAAATAATGATTATTATAATTATTTAAAATTACTTTTAATTAACTACATTATATATTTATTTTAATTTAAGTACAATAATTATTTAAAATTATCATTAATTAACTAGAATATATACTTAATTTTTATAATTATCTAAAATTATTAAAATATATTTGATTAATAAAATTAAATTAATTAAAAATATAAAAAATGGGGCTGATGGGAACGGCAACCTCCCCGTCACAAGTCGTCATCGCCCTCTTTCCCCTCGCCGTCCCCCAAATTTGGGGTGGATAGCGGGAGAAGGCGATAGGGGGGGAGGCTAGTGGGGTAGGCAGCGAGAGTGGGTGGGTGGTAAAGGACTAAGGTTAATTGATCAAATATGATGGCTCTGGTATAATCAATACAAATTAAACGATCAATAAAATAAAAAATAATATGTATTAAGTAAGGTCATAATGATCATTTTATTAAAAAGTTAATGCCGCTAGTTATATTTAACGGAGAGGGGCGGATTGAATTGAGTTTTTAAAATACAAGAGATGTTTTGCCTATTTTTAAATTAAAAGAGGAGTTTTGCTGAGTTATTAAAACAGAGGAGATTTATCCAATTTAGACAAAAAAAAAAGTTAATAATAATTTTCTCCTAGTGCACTAAAATGATTACGAATTAAATGCGATTTATCATTAAGATAGGTGAAATATTAAAAAAATCTAATGAAAAAAGAATTAATAAATTATTTTCTTGTGTTTTAAAAAATAAAGCAAACTATCCTCTAACAATGGTTTAAATAGGAGGTTGTAGCACAAATTTTGTGTTTATCAATTTATTGAAACAAGAAAAATATTACAAATAATTTTTCAATGTAATTGTACTTTTTGTGAATACAAAATCTCTATTTGGAATCTCTGATTCTTCACTTCACAAATGTGATATTTGATTTTGGCAACTTTGGAGGTGGAGGTGGAGCTTGATGCTTTGATCACCTCGATGTTGACTTAGGTCTCTAATAACGTTAATTTGCGGATCTTTTGACTTATTCTCAAATTAAACGCTATAAACTTGGAGAACTTGACTTCAACTTGAATATCTCTTGGTGGATTTGATGCTTTGCTCTTTTGCCAAGATAGACTTGTGTCTTGACAACATTAATTCGCAGGTTTTCTAACTTCTTAGAATCCAATGTTGACTTTGGATAGTGTTTGCGACAAATGCCGTAGATCTTCTTTGATTTGTGCTTGTAAGAATTTTGAGTCTGCTTCAACGCTCTCTAGCTTTTTTCCTCGATTCTCTCTTCAATTTTGTCTTGAGTGACCTCTTGACCCGTCTTCACTTGTATCTTGTCTTGTGCTTCGAGTTGCGTCTGTTGAGTGGTGAAGTCACCCTATTTATAGTTGCAGGATGAAAGACTTTGCCATATTTATTTTATGATGTGGCGCGATATGATTGGCCCATCATGATTTATTTTCTTAATCACAAGATGTGATATAAAATTATCAAATTATTGATATTTGTTTCTTTTGTTGCCAAGAAAATATTTAAATTGCCTTGATGAATACTTCAATTCCATACATGACAATATTTGATTTTATCCATAAAATAATATTCTATTTTATAAAAAATATAAAATTAATGGAAAAATATATTGCACATATCAATATATAATTGGCAATAAATTTTTGTATGCTTACAAATGCCCGCTCGAGATTTGTTCATTAGTTGCACCAAAGTGGATGTGTGAACATGTCTCGAAATTATTTCCTCGCATTCCTCCGCTTCCTTTTTCTTCTTCTTCACTTTTTTTGTATTGAACTTGAAAATAAAATTGCAAGTTATCTATATTTGATAATTTGTAGATAGTTTAAACTCGCAGCCTTCAATTTAAATTTGTAGATAGTTCATATTCAAATCTGGGAGTCTTCATTTGAATTTGATAAATTGTTTATACATATCAAAGAGCCTTCAATTTGAATTTGTAAATAGTTTATATTCATATCGGGGAGTCTTAACTTGAATTTGGTAGATAGTTTATACTCGTATCAAGGAGCCTTCAATTTGAATTTGTACATAGTTTATACTCATATCAAAGAGTCTTCAATTTGAACTTGTAGATAATTTATACTCATGTAAGGGAGTCTTCATTTGAATTTGAAAAATAGTGTATACTCATATCAAGGAATCTTCACTGAAATTTGATAGATAGTGTACACTCATATCAAAGAGTCTTCAATTTGAATCTGTTGGCAATTTATAATCATATCACAGAGTCGTCATTTGAATTTGGTATATAGTTTATACTCATATCAAGGAGTTTTCAACTCTTCATTTGAATTTGAAGTTGAGGGATAGTTTATACTCGTATCAGGGAGTCTTTACTTGCATTTGAATTTGATAGAAAGTTTAAACTCGTATTAATGAGTACTTGAAGGAAAATCAGTTTAAGAGTTTAGATAGTTTAACGTCATATCTAGGAGCATTATTGAAAGTTTAGACTCTTATTAAGAAGAGTTAATGCAGTTTAAGCTCTTATCAAGGAGCCTTCCAAAGTTTTCAGTGTGATCCGACATATTCTTCGTCATTTTCTTGTCCATCTTCATAAGTGTCGGCACTTAAATATTCCCATTCATGAAGATCCATGGTTATTTATATGGCATGTACACGAGTTGCTAATTCTTCAAAAGTTTTTTGTTTGAATCCTTGAAGTACATAGCAAAGACCCCAATGCATTCCTTGGATGCTAATCTCAATTGCTGAGGTCTCGAATAATCTATCCTTGCAATTGAGGCTGAAAATTTTCAAGCGGTTGATATAATCAATAACAAGCTCTTCCTCCCACTAGTGGGAGTTTGTAAGCTCGATCTTGTTGATTGTCCTTCTGGTACTACAAAAGCGATTGAGAAACTCTTGTTCTAATTGCCCCCAACTATGAACTGAGTTGGTTTCTAAGTTGTTATACCAGTCAAATTCATTTCCCTTCAAAGATCGGACAAATTATTTTACGAGCTAAAATCTGTAGGTCCTTGCATTGTTGCACATCTCAATGAAATGAGAAATGTACTGCTTTCGGTTCTCCTTGCCATCAAATTGTTGAAAATTTGGGGGTTGGTAGCTAACTAGCATCTTCAAATTATCAATTCGTTGAGTATATGTCATGGTGTAAGTCATTGATGACTTTGAGCTTCTATCGACTTTATCCTCAATATTCCCCATGATGAATTCTTTCAATTGGTCGATGGGAATCAACCCTTCTGATGAGACTTGCAAGTCTTTGGTTGATCACTTCTCGATCTCACTAGATTGTTGGTTTAAGGACGTCTCTTCTTCTTCATGCCTCTGAACTTGTGTTTTGGCCACGTGACTAGCATCAGAATTGTCGATCGTGTTCATCATTTTGCTGATTTGAGAATCTTGCTCTTGAATATGTTTTGCTAGATCTTCTATGGCTCTCATTAAACATGCAATTTGCTCTTCCAAGGTTGTAGCATTTGTCACCATGACGGAAGCTATACTTGATATTGAGCGAGGAGTGGATGAAGAAGAATTATCCTTCAAACCTCTATCATCTTCGTTAGTCTCACCAAGATGGAGTAGATCTTTCTCAACAGTTTCATGAAAGTCACCTCAGGGAATGTTTTCTTGGACGTACGTCTTGCAAGGACTCGAATTATTTCATTTGAACTTGAAGCATTGACTTTGAGTGGCGGAATCTTGTTAGCAATCATTGCCATACTTTAGATTTTTGGTGAAGAGATAAGAGGTAGAGATTGTCCCACCAGTCGTGCTAGAAATTTGTAATGCAAATTTCATGTTTCTGAATTTATTGAAATAAGAAAATTATTACAAATATTTTTTTAATATAATTGTACTTTTTTTAAATACAAAATCTCTATTTGGAACCTCTTATTCTTCACTTCACAAATACGATCTTTGATTTTGGCAATTTTGGAGTTGGAGCTTGATGCTTTGATCGCCTCGATGTTGACTTAGGTCTCTAATAATGTTAATTTACAGGTCTTTTAACTTATTCTCAAATTAAATACTATAAACTTGGAGAACTTGGCTTCAACTTGAATATCTCTTGGTGGATTTGACACTTTGATCTTTCGACAAGATAGACTTGTGTCTTGACAATATTATTTTGCGGGTCTTTTGACTTCTGGATGAATTAGATGTTGACTTTGGATGGTGTCTGCGACGAAATCCTTGATTTTTTCTTTGAATGCCATGGATTTTCCTTGATTTGTGCTTGAAATGATTTTGAGACTGCTTGAACGCTTTCTTGCTTCTTTCTTCAATTGTCTGTTCAATTCTATCTTGAGTGACCTCTTGACTCGTCTTCACTTGTGTCTTGTTTGTCTTCAGTTGTGTTTGTTGAGTGGTGAAAAACACCCCTATTTATAATTGTTGAGTAGAAGACTTTGCCATATTTATTTGATGACGTGGCGCAATATAATTGGCCCTTAATGATTTGCTTTCGTAATCACACGATGTGATATAAAATTATCAAATCATTGATATTTGATTCATTTGTTGGCAAGAAAATATTTAAATTGCTTGAATACTTCAATTCTATACATGACAATATTAGATTTTATCCATCCGTCAATATTTTATTTTATAAAAAATATAAAATTGATGGAAAAATATATTGCACATATCAATATATAATTGACAATAAATTTTGCATGCTTACAAAGGTAATTTGCATTATTTTTCAAAACACAAATGGTAATTTTATGCCATATCATTTAAGCTAATCACAGGACGAACAAATTACACTTACTATGTAACGTTATATATATAACTCAAGAAGAGTGACTGCTCATGACACTTACAAGATTCGACAATTTAACGGCTCAACCAACGGGCAAACGAATATTTACTATAAAAAGATGTTATATATGTATATAACACATACAAAATATTTAATCTTAGTTACAAAAGAATGTTAATAAAGAAACATAATAATGCTCATGCTGAACAAGATGTATAATATACCTCAATAGGAAACATTAGCTACTACAAAGCTAGCTAAGACATAAGTATGACCTAAAGATTTTGCATAGGTATAGAGAGAGATGTGAAAATGGAAGTGTTGCATAAACAATTATGTCCTCTTCATGAGGTACCCCAAAACTATACCCAGCAAGCCAATGATGATGACGAAGGTGATTGATACTCCTCCACTTCTATTGCTTTCACGCTTCAACAGTTCCTATACAACAGAATGTTATCAGATGAGCAATTTCCAAATAAAGACGGACCATGAGTGAGTCAGTAAGCTACATCACTGGTCGTCAGGCATTCTTTTCATCACTAGATAATTTGATGAGGGAAAGTGCATTGGAGATCTGGATTATATATTAAACCACTTAAACAAGCTGAAATAATTATTTGTTTGATAAATCTATTTGCTCCATGGCAGTATGACTTGCATGAAGTATTATAAGAAAGCATTACAAGAGCACGAATCTCTCACCAATTCTTGGCGAAGTTTGTTGCCGCGTTGAATTGCAGCAGCTTTTTCCTCTGTCAACTTTGAAACAATAGATCTTGCCTGATAATCAAAATAATGAAAAGCTCATACTTGTCATCGTAGCCAAAATTAAATATTGATAACTCCACATCAAACTATGTGAGGCCATGTCATCCAGAGCATTGAGGATAGATTGGAATAGGACAGTGAAGTGGTATACCAGAAGAGTTCCAGTTCTCAAGAGGATCTCAACTCAAACAAGTAATCTGGGAGAAAAAACCTCAAGCAATCCAAAGCGCACACTTCACCTATGCCATGTGAAAAATTACTGGTACACATGCCAGCAAATCTCATCAACAAAGCTTGCCTACTCTAGGTATGACATTTGCTCTTATACCAACTATATATTAGGCCGAGCCCCTGTTGCTTTTCTAGAATTATAGCTAATAGCAAGAGTGTAATTCCAGCTTTACACCTTCAAAGTAGCCTAAGTGCCATGTTTGAATTGTGAGTTCTGGGGTAACACTTAGGGCCTTGACTACAAGGGCTCTTGCCACAAAAGTCAACAAATTTCCATAAGATTTGATGCTCATTATTTCTTACGTAAATACTCAGTGCAAAAGTACACTTTCCTAGCATGACCCTGAGATCCGTAACTTGAAGTGCATCCCTAAGCATATTATTGATATGTATGTTTTATCTACCTTGTGTTTGGCAAACATCCGTGGAAATCTTAAAAGAACACTATAGTGCAAAAACCTTACTGATGTAAGTCTTCGTCAAAAGTGCAAGATTTCATTGCATGATCCTTAAGGCCCAAACATTTCAACCAGAAATATCTTATTTGTAAGTCATAAATCTCTACATAGATTTATTAATTAAGTATAAAATAGCCCTTTGGTAGATAAACTCTATTTAGGCTGCAATCTCATTCCTGTGCATCACATGAAAAAGGATACATCGTATATTGCGAGGAGATCTTGAAAGCTTGGAAACGTCAGGTGTGAATACAAAACAAAGATATATCTATGCTGAATAAATGTCACCATATACTTTCTAAATAAAATACTTCAAATATGACATTAAATCTAGTCTCATCCTTAGTAGAAAAACACTTTGAATGGAACAATATCAACAGATAAAATATCATGAATTGATATCACCTCCTCTCCATATTCTCTAAAAACCTATTCTTGAGGCAAGTATAATTTCGTATAGGTTTCACCGTTGAATCAGAATAGACGTATTGTATCGCACTAAAACAAAGCAAAGTGGACATAAAGCAATTTCTTCTTTTAAAATTCCGAGGCATTAAAGGTTATAGTAGCTACTATAAAATCATTCAACAATTTTAAAAAAAAAAAACGAAAAGGAAAACCCAAAATCAAGACAAAACAATGCAAAATCGTCTAAACATATGCATTAAAGTAACCACTCAGGACTATGAATGTGAACGAAGAGTGAGAAAGCACGTTTACCTCTGGTAATTTGTCATGACTATCAACAAACATCCTTGAAACCTGTAGGCAACCAAAAAATAAAAAAGGATGACAGATGTCCCAGAGAAACAAGGCTCCATAAGTTAATGTGAAAAGATGAAAAATGAATTGTTAAACGAAAACTAAAGCATTTCTTATGGGAACCTCAGTGCCATTCTCCATTCCAATGGTCCTTGGTGAGAAACCCTCTTCTGATCCCTCTGCAACTGGAGATGGTGGCTGAGGTGGTGCAACATAAACCACTTTCAACTTGCACTCTTCAACTTGTCCTTGCTCCTTATTAAACTACAATCAGTGTGAAGATCAATATCATTAACTATAATTTTCAAAGAAATTCTGTGCAGCACCCAATTCTTCCTTGATCTATCTTCCACTAAAAGAAAGTTATTTCACTAATTGTTTGTAACTGAGGTTCATCATGAACCATACACAAACTCGGCATGTCCGTGAGAACAATGTCATAATATAGCCTTTTAACTTCCCTCAGTCCCATCTATACTTATTACAGCATTCATGAAACCGTTTAATTGTATGTAATACATCAATATTCATCACCCTTTTTCCCAATATTAAAGTTTATTTGTAGGTTCTACATTTGATTCTTCTCAAATATTTTTCAGCTTCTAAATTATTCCTTAACTTTTCTACTTGAACTCTGAATTGAAATGATGCCTAATTTAGCCTTTCTCAATCAGTAAGGAGCATACAAATAAATGTTGGCAAATGATTCGCAATTCCATTAGTAATTTGCTTATGCCTTTAGCTACAAATGCCAACATCTGTGTTTGAACTAACCCCTTCATTTTTTCACAGGTGCCAGTGCTATCAGACCTATGAAGTAAACATCCCTAAATAATATGGTGATATTAATTTCATTTCCATCTTTTCACAAATGCATTTTCCAAATGTTTTCATCCACTGATGGATTCTAATCAGTATTTCAATCATTACATAATAGTTGAATATGAATGTTAAATTGGTAATTAATAAGAGAGTGACCATTTCTGCAGTGATGTCTTTTGCAGTTGCACCAGGACTTGCAACTACACTCTGAAGTAAAAACTTGTCTTTGCATTGCATATCTACAGGAGCCTCCTTCTGCGCTTGCATTGTGACTACAACAATAGACATAGACACCAAAAACCATTAATTTGCATCCAAAAACAATAGCAAACAGAACAAATTAAGGTCTGAGAAATGAAATTTTGTCAAACATATTTTGTAAGAAAATAACTAAAAACAGAAAAATAAAATAAGATAATATTCAAATTATACAAAGAAAACAAATCAAGCATTTCCACTAAATTCCTCCAATTTATAACAGGATTGGTCTTCAATAACATATACCCATTTCCAGTATTGGATTTCACTATCATAAACTTTAAATTATTTCTTGACGCTATCCAAGCACTGCCGTCCATATTTTTGTTGAAACTTGAGCTTTTCATGGAGCAACTATATACAATCTGGTTGTATTGCAGATGCAAGAACTTTAAAACATTAATGTGGGGGGAACAATGTTCCTTAAGTTAAACATTTCATGGTTAGAATACTCACACCTCTAAATGCTTTGTACCTGATTATAGATCAATTTGATTCAAAAATATTACTACTAACCATTTGGAACTTTAAAATATGAATAGATTATATCGACACTCCCTAAAGTGAAGCATAACTACATGACCAGCCCAGTTTTTCATAAAATTACTGGCGCACCCATTGAGGGGGTCCTAGTGTAATGCGCCAAAGGAGGTGTTTGTGTAAAATTTCACCGTTGAATAAGGGGCGCACTTAAAATTGCAACTACAATCTCAAAGGGTGTACTTGTACTTTTACAAAGGCAGAAGTGGGTGTGTAATTAGATTTATACCCTTAAAATATTAATGTGGGGTAACAATATGCCTTAAACATCTCATGGTCATAATACTCACACCTCTAAATACTTTGTGCCGCGATATACATTAATTTGGTTCAAAATATTACTTCAACTAATTCATTTGGCCACACATATCAATGAAATCATATGTGAATAAATAATGTTAAGAAAAGAAAGAAATTGCTCCTAATTCCTCAAGATCAATTCATAAAAGAACCTCTTTGAGCTCAATTAGTACACAGATCATAGGAACACCAATTCAAATTCTGAAACTCAACACATGCAGAGCTCGACAGGCAAAGAATATTAAAATACATAGAAAATGTCATGCTACTCAAACTTGAATCATATTATTAAAGCTTTCTTCGGAAATAACCACCAAGCTCACAATACCATGCTTCATGCAAGAAATTTAGACTAGATAATGCTTGATAATGCGTCCTTCGACCTCACTAGATTCATTGACACCTTTATAAGTACGGAAATAAAGAAATGATCCAATAAATTACCAACAATATCACAGGTTGAACGAGGCAAAACAATCCCAGTGTTTGGCCGAACACAATACTTCTTGGGATTTGTCGTCTTAACCTAAACATGAAAAGTAACTGGAAATAAGAAACAATAGAAAAAACTATTTTACCAATTCCAAGAAGCTAAGAACCTAAAAAATCACCAGAAATCCAGATCAAGTAATATTTTTACCTTGAAAGCAACATAGTTTTCGGTCTTATTTGATACTTGTAGAGAGCAAGAGATCTGTTTCTTCAACTCAACTAATCAACCCAAGAAAACAATCATGAAGAACAACTGACAAAATCAAAAGGGTTCTAAAACAAGAATACAAATTGAGATCAGTGGAGAAAATACTCACATGGGAACTTCATTTCCAAAGGCTCAACGTTGAGAAGCTCACCGGAACTCATTTTTTCTACTTTTCAAGATTAATTGACCGAAAAAATTGAATTGAAATGAAATGAAGAGAAGATAACAGTTATAATTCCTATATAAAAATGTTACTTTTTTGGGGGAAAATTTTGGAGGTGATCCGAAAAATGCTGAATGTGAATTGGAGGGAGGGAAACCAGAGTGATGGTTTTTTCAGCTTTGAATCAATAAATTAAAAAAGAATGAGTTATATAAATTTAATGGTTTAATTACTTAACCTTTCTTCTTTGGTACCTTTGTTAACAAAATGTTCAAATACTTCCTCAAATTAAATAATTTCTATCAATGATCAAGAAAACATTCTTAGATTAATGAAAGAATAAAATTTTCATCAATCGTTTCGTTATAATTAGTAATTTGTGGGATAGTCTATATATAATTTTTTAATATTACTTAGAATTTTTTATTATTTAATAAATTATGTACAAAATAATAAATTAATATTAGATTTATAAAAAAATTATAAAAAGAAAAATAATGATATAATATTGATGCGTATCAAATTTTGGCTTTACCACAAGGGTCGAAGAAGCTTTAAGGAAATTCCTAACATCAATGGAGACTGACCCTATAAAATAAAGATTAGTATTTTGATACTTAAGTTAGTAATATAATTTTGAAAAAGATGAAAGGTAACTTTGATCTAAGTGACAATAATAGTGTAAAGTGATAATAAAGTAGTATATATTTGTGCGGAGTAGAAAATGTAAGGTTAAAATAACTTAAAAACGAGATAAAGTTGAGAAAATAAGTAAGAGTTTGGAATGAGAATTGATCTTCCAAATGATTTCACAAAGCCTCTATTTATAAGCGCGTACAAAGCATAATATGGGAGTTTGTTGTACAGAGTCCTACACCATTTGAAAGCTCTTTGATTCAGCTAGCTAACCGAAATATCCGTGTACAATTTGGACTTGAATTCATTGAAATACACCAGATTGACTATGTAGAGCCAAATATGTTTGAAGATCCAGAAGTTTGTTATGTATAGATTACCAACTCGTTTGTCATCAATCTACTAGGGTCCATCTAGAGATATTTTAGAATGATGTGTTTTGATATATTGGAAAATTATATGTCGCGTCCGCCTAATTGTATGAAGACGTGTCCGATTATAATGGACTTGATTGTTGGACCTGCAAATTCAATAAAATGAAAAGGAGAACTTATAGGGTCTTATCCGCACTGATGGGTTAGCTGGGTTAATGTACATTGCTTGTGCACTCATGAAAGGCTTTAGGAGGCATCAAATATCTTCTTTTTTTTTGGATAAATGTAAGTTTCATTAATAAAATAAGATCATACAGTACAACAGTGCTCAACTGGTGGTTTCTCCCTCAACAGGCCAAGGGATACGCCATAATCTATATAACGCACATGAACTAACAGAACGAGATAAATTAACACTGATAATCCTCTGTCTAATATCTTCCACAATAATGGTGGCTATTATATTCGGCGGTCGCTCCGTAATCAAATATCTTCTAAACTCATAAAATAGAAAGTCATCCTACACCCACAAATAGCGGTTAGGAACACAACCACACTAATTTTTAAATGGGACAATTATACACATAATTTAATAATTTTAAAAATTAATTGTAATTACTTTTTTCCTCACAAAAGTGATTCCACGTAGTTGTAACACCACTGCATCGATTCTTTTATTATGTAAATAATACCTTAAATTGATTCTTTCTTATTTCTTTTCTTTTCTTTTCTTTTGAGATGTGATTTATTGGTGATATATTTTATTCTTATTTATAATATATTTTAAAACGTGAAAGATATTATTATATGTACACATGGATGACGTACCACGACCACTAGTATAAAAAGGAAAAAGGGCCATGTACACTCATAAATAGCGGTTTGTGATACAACAACACCAATCTTATTATTATGTTAATAATACCCTTAAGTTGATTTTCTTTTTTCTTTCTTTCTATCTTTTTGTATTTATTTTTAAATTTTATGTGTTGGTTTATATATTTTATTCTTATGTATAATATATTTTATAATATGAAAGATTATTGTTATTATGTGCATATAGGGACGCATGCCACGACGGCTAGTATTAAAATTACATAAAAAATAGTATAATTTATGTTTATAATATTTTAAAATATGAAAGATTATGTATTATCTGCATCCAGGGGCAACATGCCGTGTATGACGGCTAAGATAAAGAAGAAAAAACGAACAAAATTTTTTAAACACTAAAAAGATGCTCTCAATTAATAAAAAAAGTACTAGATGGATAATTACAATGGTACTTTAGACTCTCTACATTAAAAAATAAAGTAATTGAACCTCTAATTTTATTTCTTACTTTATTAAGACTATATTTGGATTGATGAAGTTGAAATTACGGATTTCAAATTCTTCAAAATTCATTTAAATAATTAAAATTTATAATATTTTAATCATTTGATTCTAAATTTAAATTATTTTTTATTGAACATGAATGAATTTTCAAATTCCTCTAATATAAAGTAATTTAAATTTTTTTATCGAATTTTTCCCATTAAATCCAAATACATTATGCAAACATATCCTAAATAAATTAACTTTCAAGTGATTTATAGGATTATCATCCTGTCTATTTATATCTCTATTGCATGCGGTTTCACAAACAAATAGTTGCACGTCATAATACCACCTCATTTACATATGTTTCCTGAAAATTTGTTACTTACTAAGTAAAATATGAATTAATTATGATGTGGGTAAAACTCTAATTTATCAACAAAAGACAATTTTGCCTTCGAACGGGCATAAAATTACAAGTTTACTGGCAGGATCCGCGCACTTTTGACCGTAGCCGAAATACGTGGAAGACGCACAGTGGACTGGCTGGACCCCCAGTTTCTCTCTATAAATATTCCAGAGTCAGTGCAATAATAGTATGTTGACTTCACCACTTTTTGCTTTCTGGTCACTTCAGCTTTCCTGCTCGTTAAGCGATCTACTTTTACGACCTCAGAACCAAACACTGATTTAAGCATCGTAGGGTTTTAGCTGGAGGTCACCCCAGCAAGTCTAACGATCTGCTTCTTTTCTCAGTGCCCAATCACTAGTTTGGGAAAGGTAGCGACCTCAAACCACTTGGAGGACCAGCTCGCTCGACTAAGGAGGTCGCGTAGATTTCGACCCGGATCAGTTAATACTATGTAATTGGAAGAGGAAAAAACTATTTATTTTCAACTTGGAAGAAGAAAAGAAAATATAATTAGTTTTAAACTTTTTAAAAATAATTTACTTTTTCAAAAATATAAAAATAATAAAAAAAGTATCAATTTTTTATTTTAAATATAAATAATAGTAATCTTGGCAAATAATATAACTTAATGCCACGTGGCTACTAATGCCACATCACTTGTTTTTTTCAATTAACGCCATGCAATTACCAAATCCTTTTTCAATTAACACCATGCAATGACAGTGAGAAAGAATTAACCTGACAATTAATGCCTCTTCTATTTTTTGAAATTACATCAAATAAATTACCTACACATTATGGTACTAATAATTAATGATGCAAGTAATTAGACTAGAAAGAATAAAAAAATTTGCTAATCTAATTCACGGGTTAAATGCAATTTAACCCCCTATTATATATGAAATGAGCAAATACCCCCTATGAAAAAAGAATTAGCAAATTACCCCCTGTATTTTGAAAAATGAAACAAATTACCCTTATCTATGGTTCAAATAGGAGGGTAATTTGTTTATTTTCCAAAATACAAGAGACAATTTATTATTTTGTTTTTCACAAGGGTTTTTTTTGTCATTTTTCAAATCACAAACGGGTAAATTGCATTTTTCCCCCTAATTCAAGTGCTTAACCATATTCATCATCCCTTGAGGTCTTCTATATGTTGTTCAAGTTCTTGTAAAACCTGCAAGGTGAAAAAACAACCCAGAAACCAACCAAATATATGACAGTACTTAGTTTCAATCATATTTTCTGAACCATATTCATAATTCTAATTTACTCACCAACTTTATATTTTCAAGTGCAGTTTCCAATGTCCTGATCTTCTGCAGAAAAAGGACAATCCATGTCAAACCTCATCAGCTATCGCTACAAGAAATATAACATTTAATCATAAAAAATTATCATAGTTAATAATGAATTATCATAACAAATAGTCATTGGTTATGGCCACGCAGAGTTGTTGGCCGTAATTTGTACGAGAGTGACTCAAACATTTGCTATGGCTTTTTTACCATGACCCTTAGTGTGGTAAATAATTTTTTTTACGCTGGAAAAACTAGGTTTTTTACATCGGCTTTATTAACTGTGATTAATAATAGTTATTTACCATAAATTTTAGTCATAAACATTAATGTTATAGCTAATAGTAATTTTTTTTCGAATTTATTTATACTAGCTATAAGAACACACTCAATGTGTGTGCAAAAAATAAGTATTACAAATACATATTATATTTGGAAATTAATGGCATATAATCATAAAAAGTAACTTAAAGTACTATTCGAGTTTGTGCCTAGCAAATCGTACTTTGTGTAAGGAGTTTTAAAACACTTTTTTTTAAAAAGTTTTAAAATTATATTTACACCTCTTTCGAAAATTGTCGATATATACCTGATCCATTTTCGCTAGGATTTGAAAGGAAAATGTTGATGTAAGCAAAACAAAAATTACATAAAATTTTAATTTAACCTCTCATTTAACGTCACATGTATATTTTTATACTTATAAAGAGATAAATATAATATATATATATGGAGTGAGGTTAACATCATTACATTTTTTCCCTCATAAGTACAAAAATATTAGATAAAAACGTTAAAATGAGAGGTAAAATTAAAAATTTATGTAATTCATCTAAATCCTAAAAAAGAGGATCATGTATCAACAGTGAATTTTCACATGGGGTTTAAGTATAATTTTAAAATATATTTGGAGAAAAGTATAATTTCACATTTTTGGAGGACGTCTAAGCATAATAAATCCTAAAATAAAAACAACATAGCAAGAGGCGTGTAAAGTATTATAAAATATCCACAAAACCCTAACAATAGAAAACCTAATAGTTGGAAAGCAAAACTCACTTGTTTTGTATGTTGAAGCACAGGCTTGAGTGCTTGGATCTTCTGTAGCAACGGCTTATCCACATGTTTTCTTTCCTGAGCAACCTTAAAACTCTCATCCATTGTATTATCTTCACATCCAACATTCTCCTGCATTTAGCAAATTCTGGGGGGAAGTACGTACTACATGGGATCTTAATAGATTTCATAATTATAAACATGAGAGAATATGTATAGAAATTTCATGATATGAAAGTCAAATAATTTTCTAATTAAATACAAAGAAGGGTAAATTACAGTCGTATTTCTTGAAATTTGGAATAGTTACAAATACCTTCTCGTTGTTTGAAAAATTACAAATACCCCCTTATTTTAACGTCTATCTAATGAAGAACCCATTCAGTTAGCTTTCGTTAGTGTTCCATTCAATTTTTGTGCTGAACTGATCAAAATACACTTTTGGATTATAAATTAAGATTTTCATATAATTTTTTTTGGAATTTTCTGAAATATTTTTATGGACTAATATTTTTATTGATTATTTATTTTACCCACCCTCAATTTTTTTTTATTTTTTCTAATACTTTTTTTATTTTTTAAAAGATTTCATTAACAGTAATAATTTTCATTCTCAAGAAATGTAGTTATAATTTACGTGACATGATCAAAGACATTTTGTTGTCAATTGTTTGTTATCTCCCAAGGAAAATACGAGTTTGGTTGGACTTGGACACTTAGCGGCACAATTATGATTTTAGCTCCTATATTTAGTCATTTATTCAGTTTTGGTTTCTAAATTTTTGGACTTGACAATATTAGTCCTCAAACTGATACTTTTTTAACAGTTCTGATCCCTACAGTTAAATTTGGTGTTAAAATTGATGGAGAATGTCCTGCATGTGATGTGCACGTGAGGCAGAAATGATAGGAAAAAGCTGGGAGAATTACCATTGTTGGTCCCTAAACTTAACCACTTACTCAAGTTTAGTCCTCAAACTATCGGGCTTGACAATATTGGTCCTCAAACTGACTATTTTCTAACAACTTGTGCTTCATTATCTCATTTTTTCCAACTCCCTCGATCTTCCCCAAAGGAATCCTAGCTCGATTTTTTGAAATTCACTGATAATCTTTTGTTACGCACTAAATTAAACCAATTTCCCTCATTTCCTTCAAAATCATTTGAAATTTTTGAGCTTTTAAGCTGAAATCCCCAAATTCCCAGAGTATGGGACCCTCAAACCCTAATCATAATTTGGGCAAGCATGAATTTTTTTTATCCGAATTGCAAGGAGTCCATGATACTAAAAAATAGAAGCTTAAATCCGCAATTGCAGAAGAATGGTAACTAGGCTTATGAGGAGTTTTGAGAAAGAGAAGAAAATTTAGTGTTACTGCTTGCACTCATTTTTTTCCCAATTATCTCATGTAAACTGTAAAGCTTGAACGAAAATAGTGGAAATAGATTTTTAAACAATTTCATGTAGCATCGAAGCTCCAAGGTGGGAAAATGAGATTTTTTTCACCCCACTGCTGCCTCCGGCAAGTCTAACAGTAGAGATATAAATTGTCAAAAAAGTGTCAGTTTGAGTATTGTCAAACTCAAAAAGTCTGAGGATCAGAACTGAATAAGTGGTTAAGTTTAGGGACCAACATTATAATTTTCCCGAGTTTTTCCCTATCATTTCTGCCTCACGTGCACTTTACATGATATTCTCCTAACGGTAGGGACCAAAACTATTAACAAAATGTCGATTTAAAAATTAATATTGTTATGTCCAAAAGTTTAGGACTAAAACTTAATAAGTAACCCGACACTTAACACTTCATAAACTTAACTCCTATAAATTACTGACTGATGATAATAAGTTTAAACATTAAAAGAAGTTTTCGTCATAAAAACGCCGGCCGGATGTATTTTACACCCCCTCACTCAAATGGCCAATTTAATTGAAATATTCTATATTATCAATCATGTCAATATTTAGATTAGAATTTCCAGCAAATATGTAATTTTAGTTTTCTCAAGTCATTTAAAAAAATATATATTGGACTGTCGTATTATCAAATTTATTGAATACCCCAATTTAAATGTTGACATGATTGATAGACGCGAAATTTTCGATCGAATTGACAAAAGAAGGACTAAAATTGCCATAATTTTTGTAGATACAGATCCAAATTATAAATTTTAATTTGAATAGGACCAAAATTATCAATCCTCTAACTTACAAAACTAAAATTATAAATGGCCTCTGAACTTTTGAAGACGAAACTCGCAATTTGCTGCTCTTTTTTATAAGTTTGGAGGGCAGCCGTTGCCCTCTCTTTTCCAAGAGAGGTATTTCGCGTGTTATTATTTTTATGGATTTAATGTAATTTATCCTCCTATAATATCACAAATGAGCAAATTACCCTTCTAAAAAAAATAACAATTTATCCCCCTATATTTTATAAAATGAAGCAATTTACCTCATCAGACAGGTAGGTAAATCGCTTCATTTTACAAAATATTGGTGGGGTAAATTGTTGTATTTTAAAAAATACAGGGGGTTAATTACTATTTTTATTTCATAAGGGGATAATTTGCTCATTTGCAATGTCACATGTGTTTGTTCGCATTTTTTCCTTATTTTGACAGGGAGATATGTTGCATTTAATCCACAAAAATACTTACAGTATCAGCAGAAAAGGCAGTCTTCTGATCATCGGAAGCATTTGTTAGGCTAAACTCTTGTTCCTCCTCAGTGCAAAGCATTCCCTAAAAGAGAAAAAGCCTTTGAGATTTGCCTTCAAAAGAAATGCATAGCACGCAGTGCAGGTGAATGATGAGTTGGGAATTTAAGGACCTGAAGCATGTCTGTGATTTCAGGATCATTCCAAGGCCCTTTATCGCTAAAAAGGCAACCTCCGCATTCAGCACACGACGTGCACTCGCCGCCCAAGAAACTCGGAAGGTTACTATGAGATCAGTACAATTCGTTACTCCAAACATCCAAAAACTTGTATGGTGTTTTGATTTATTTTTCGAGTTTTTTTTAGATCTTGTGGAGATAGAGAAAAAAAATTAAAAATAAATAAATGTGCGTTAGAGATAGTATATATGTTTGGATTTATTTTGGAGATAATTTTAAATAAGTATTATTTATTTATGTTGTGTTTTAAGAGACAAAAATTATTGTTTATTGTCAAATCATGTCTTTATATATATATATATATATATATATATGTATATGTGTGTATTTATATCAAAACAGTTAAAAACACATAGATAAAATATTTATGTATGATGTCAAATATTGAATATGTTTTGACTCATTTTAAGAATAATTTGAAAATGAAAGCAAATACAGTGTTGATGTTTTAAATGAGCATAGCTTATAAGTTGAGCTGGAGTGGTCTGAACTACAAATTTTGTCAACTTTTTGAGAGCAGCAAATGGAAGAATCTTGTAAATAGGCTTAAATATATTTTTAATCCTGTGTTTATGGTGTTTTGACAATCTTTTATTTTTTTTAAAGTTACAAAATAGTTTTGCCATTTTTTGACATTTCGCGATTCTAGTTCTTCGGTGTTGGATTTTACAAAAAGTTGTCGGAATAAATGGGTAAATTACATTTTTTGTCCCATATGTGGACATGTTTCCAATTTTAGTCCCACACTCAGGTCAATTCGCACATATAGTTCCATATGTGGACTTTTTTATCAATTCAGGACCAAAGGGGGGATTCTGTTAAAAACTTAACGCCAGCCTCAATTTTTTAACAGAATCCCCCCTTTGGTCTTGAAATTGAAAAAAAATCTACATATGGGACTAAATGTGTGAATTGACCTAGTGTGGGACTAAAATTGAAAATATGTCTACTTATGGGATAAAAAATGTGATTTACCCCATTGTCAAATGCCCTATCCGTCGAGTATATGGATATTTTTGGATAACTGCAAAAACATATTAGTATATAATTAAATATTGAAAATTATGATTTATTTATTATAGATTTTTTTAAAAGAAGGAACTAGAAATATCAATAAACAAAAAGTGCTTAAAATAGGGGTAAATTACAAATTACCTTCAATGTTATTCAAAATATTCATATAAGCCCTTGTAAAAAATAAAATATCATTTTACCTTCTGTGTTTTTTTAAAAAGAGCACACTGCCCCTGGTGCATTGAATGTGAGTCTTAAGGTATAATGATAAAATTGACCCTTTTAAATCATCATATATATTTAATTTGATTTAAATGTATGACTCAGATCTATTCATGTTTATAGAAAATAAAAATATATTATTTTAATATATAAAAAAAATTATATATTTTTTTAATATATATATATATATATATATATATATTTGTATCCATATTTATATTTCTAAGTTTCCCTCTCTTCTCATATCTCCATCGTTTGATCACCTCTCGACGCCAACATAACTCCATTGAAAAACCCATCTAACAACGAGTATTTTAATACCCCACCCACTGCCAATCTCCTAGACATCGACGAGTCATCTCTATTTTTGCTTTGTTCAAAAAATCCTAACCAGCGCCTCGATCTTCTGTCGCCTTTTTCTCCACCGTTTAACCTCCTAACCTGCGCTCTGATTTTCTACTACTTTTTTGGTCTCTGTAGCGGCCACTGTGCTTTAAATCCCAGTTGACCGCCTGAAGTAGTTGACCACTTCTGAAAGCCAACTTCAGGCGGTCATTCTGCACCATCACCCACCTTCAATCTCCCCTCCTCCGGTGACTTCTCCTCCTTTTCCGGTCCATCGTTCCACCGTCTTTCAACATCCTCCTTTTTTATTTTTATTTTGTGGTTTATTTTTATATATAAATTGAATTATATGTTTTATATTATATTTTTAAAATATGTATAATTGAAAAAGTATATAAATTATATTTTTGGCCCCATAAGTGGACCTGTTTTGAATTTTAGTCCTACACTCAGGCCAATTCGCACATTTAGTCCCACATGTGGATTTTTTTTCAATTACAGGATCAAAGGGGGGATTCCGTTAAAAAATTGAGGCTGGCGTTAAGTTTTTAAAGGAATCCCCCCTTTGATCTTGAAATTGAAAAAAAAAATCCACATATGGGACTAAATGTGCGAATTGGCCTGAGTGTGGGACTAAAATTAGAAACAGGTCCACTTATGGGACCAAAAATATAATTTACCCGAAATAAATCATGTGCCCCTTACGATTTTGCCATTTTTATTCTGTATCATTCTAGGAGGTTCAAGAGTCCCCTAACTTATTAACATTTCACAATTTTGGTCATTTCGATGCCGGATTTTATAAAAAATCCTAGAATAAATCTTATATTTTTCGTCCATGTTGACAAAAGTGAACCACTCAAAACAAAAATCCCAATTTAAACAAATCATATGAGGCGTACATGATGCATTCGACGACCTTAGCAAAATTCGACACCAGAACTACCAGAATCACGAATGTCAACGACTCTTTTGCAATCTCAAAAAGGTAAAGGACAATTAAAAATGCCAAAGTGTTACAAGACCATAAATATATTTAGACCTTATAAGAATATAACTATCAAAACGCAGATGATTTATACCATTATGTCTCTCCATAAACACATATGATTTTTCTTAATTATGTCTATTAATTTGGCAAATAATTAGTTAAAATGAAATGCTTGGATTCAAAGGAAGATATCATGGAAGAAAAAGACATAAATTTTCTCCGCAAAAAAGTGTAAATGCAAAAGGATTTGTTACCTTGGATCGATTGCTTCGATTAGGCTACTTCTGTAGTCAGTTCCCAAAACCTAAAACACATTCGGGGAGAGTTCAATAGGATAAAAGTAGTACCGTAAATTATAATAAGCTCTTTTAAAGTTTGCATTAATTATAAATATTTTTTTATTATTTAAAAAAATATAAATACTTTCTTAAAATTATAAATATCTTAATAAATACCCCCTACAATGAGCAGTCACAGAGGAGGTATTTGTTAGGGTAAATTACATTGACACCTCCTAAGATTAGGTCAAATTACACAAATACCCCTATATTTTACAAAATTGCAGCTACACCCCCTGCGTGGTGTCAGTGGGGGTGTTTATGTAAGTTTTGTATTTGTACAGGGGCATAATTGAAATTACAACTATAACCCAGGGGACGTAGCTGTAATTTCACAAAAAGTATGCGATGTTTAATTGTATATTTTGGCATAACCTCAGGAACTATCAATATAATATACTCTATTTGTTAAGGTACTTATAATTTCATAAAGTATTTATAATTTTTTAAATAACAAAAGTGTATTTATAATTAAAACAAATATCAGGAGATTTCGTTATAATTTATCGAGAATAATATGATGGAGAAGAAAAAGAGGACGTTAAAGAACATGAGTAAGTACTCGGATCTTGGCCAAGGTGCGTGCGTCAAGAAATGCTCTGATTGCTTTCCAGAGCACCTTAAATCCAGATCCAGCATTTACAATGTAAAGCTGATGCAGTGTCTGCAACAAGTACATGCATTATCAAATTAATGACCATTTTCCAAAAAAGTTTAAGATAATTGAGAAAAAAAATATTTAATATTTAATATCTTTAACACGAAAAACCTTCATAATTGTCATATACTAATTAAGGATAGAGTTTTTAAGCGACATCAAATTACAAGTTGAAAAATTAATGATCCTTTGTAATATGGAAGGGTTAAATATATTTTTGCTCCTCTAATTTTGTTACTTTGGTATTTTGATCTTTTATTTTTCTAGGATTGTAAAAAAGTATTATAACTTTTTGATACTTTGCGATTGTGATCTTTCCGGTGTTAGATTTTGTGAAAATTGCTGGAGTAAATCAGGTGTCCCTCGCAACTTTGGCATTTTTATGCTTTATTGCAAAAGGGTCTTGTAATTTTTTGACATTTTACAATTTTGATTCTTCTGGTGCTGGATTTTGCAAAAATTGTTGAAATAAATTGTGTGTCGCTTTATTTTTTTAAAAGTTTTCGTTCATGTTGGTAAAAATGAACCAATCAGAACAAAAGTCCCAATTTAAATGAATTATTCCGGCAATTTTTGCAAAATTGCGCACCGGACACTAGAAAAAATTGACTATTGGCTATAATTTTAATAACTATGGTAAATAATTTTTATTGTCCATGGTTAAATAAAATCGATACAAAAATATAGATTTTTCATCAAGAAAAAGTTATTTGCCATGACTTTTAACCACGATAAATGTTTCAGTAGATATCAAGGCCAACAACCATTGCATGGCCGTGGTTAATGACAATTTTCGTATGAAGTGTAAGTATAATTTTGTATTTTTAAAAGTGGATTTAAGTGTAATTAACCCTTTAATTTATTTGTCTGAAGACAGCACTTCAAACACGATCGTGTCCGGAGCACCCGTGTCTTACACGGCCAGACACATAGCCGTGCTGTCGTAATTCTCGGCTGGAGTGATGTTGTATTTGTACAACTTTATTTTACATTAATAAAAAATTTACCTCAAAAAGAAAAAGGATAACACTTGAAGATAGTTTCCCATTGAAGAAAAAGAAGAAAACAAGAGTTGGTGTAAAAGCATACCTCAGGATAGTAGTTGCTATCAATTTTTTGAATTTCCATGAAGAGATGTCTAGCAGGCTTTGAGAATCGAGACATTCCCTGTCAAACAGTTCTGAATGTTTAATGAAAAGTGAAAATTTTGAGGATAAATTGTGATGTTTCATGAAACTTTTATTTCTTTGTCCACAAGTCTACATATAAAATTTGCTCCGCAGGAAAATGATGGGATATATACAAGTGAAATGTTTTGCGACAGGTTTAGACATATTCGCTACAGATTTTTCAACTTTCGTCTCGTGGCCATACAAATTTCCATCACAACTTCATCTTTGCAACGGAATTTTTGGTTATCCGTCGCAAATTACAGTCGCATTAGATAATTTTTTGTCGTGCAATGTTATATTAACGGGATAATTATACTCTCTTCTCTCAAATTTGGTGTAATTTCACGTAGACCCTTTGTGGTATGAAAAATTATATTTATTATCCTTGAGTTTGCTTCCGTCTAACAAATAAGTCCAGTCGTTAGTCAAAATTCACCGAATTTGTTGATATTAACCAAAAAAGGGGATAACAATTCATATTTGTCCTCAATTCATTTATTATTGATTTATTATAGGTCAAATTAATATTTTTATGACCAATTTACCTTATATATCTTCACGCGTCAATGCGTGTGAGGAGGTATATCTCCATGTGTTATAAGGTAGTTTAGTCAGATTAAATTTCTTTGACCTATAATAAGTCGTAGTAAGTCAATCGAGGGTAATTAAGTATCAATTTTCATTCATTTATTTTTTCCTCCTTAATATCAACAATTCTATGAAGTTTGATTAACGGAGATACCTATTTGTTAGACGGATGCAAACTTTAAGAATATTAAATGTAATTTTTTAAATTATAGAGAATTTATGTGTAGTTACACCAAATCTCAAAGGAAGAAAATATAATTATCCCTATATTAATAGTAACCAGCTGCCAACAGAAGCAATTTATATTGTATCTATCTTCTTGAATACAACAACTCTTTTATTGAGCAAATAGACTCCAAACAACTTAGAAACTTACAGGGCTTCTTAGATAAAACCCAAACTTTGTAATACAGTTCAAATGGGGTTAAATGCAATTTACCCTTATGATATGTGAAATGAGAAAAAAAAATTATGGAAAAAAATTTTAAAAAATAAAGCAATATTACCCCCATCAATGGTTCAAATAAGGGGTAATCTGCTTCGTTTTCAAAATACGTGAGTAACTTGCTATTTTTTTCCTTCACAAAGGGTTTTACACTCATTTATCATATTACAGGGGGAAAATAGCATTTTTGGTCCTATAAGTTATACCGATTTCACTTTTGGTCCCATTCGATACGGGATTAGCACTTTTGGTCTCATAATTGGATAAATCAGCATTTCTTTTCATAATTCATATTGTTGTCTCGAATTTAACAGCTAGGCATGTGGCTATTAAGGATTTTAGGTTGGAGGAAAACACTTTCCAACTTGAGACCACTTTTGAGACAAATATAACTACATTTGAGGGGGAAAAACAAATCTTGAAAAAAATTAGAGCAAAGAAAGGGGAATTAAAATTGAATTTCATTCTTCCCATATTTCTATAAGTTGAAGCCAACTAGAAGCAAAATAGAGAATTATATCTTCCACAAGTGAACCAAGTAGGCTAAATGGAGCATTCATATGCTACTGCTCGAAGAAGGGCCACCAAAAATACTTAACATCCACGTGCTAGCCACATGATCTAAATTGTTAAATTATAGACGGAAAAGTGGATGAGGACAAAAAATGCTAATTTTTTAAATTACGGGACTAAAGAGCTAATCCCGCAATAAATGGGACCAAAAGTCAAACGAGCCTAATTTATAGGATCCAAATGATATTTCATCTATGGTAAATTGCATTTTTCCCCATTCAAATGTAAACAATATCTGTTTAATCCAAGAATATCAAAACATTCATATATATATATATATATATGTTCGTGCTCAATGGTAAAGTAGGAACTCTTACCACATTCTTCACATCCAAGATACTTAAGGTTGAAGCTATGTGTTTCTTTGCAGCAAGTGAACATGCGGGATACCTCCAATTGAGGGTCTTTTCTTGTTCGCAAATATGATACTTCACGAATCTGTCAATGGTAGTTACTAGAAGAAACGTGTTGAGATCGACCATTCCAAGTCGTTCGATGTAAACTGGGCGGCCGTCTCTGTCAACTCCATGGTATCCGTGAGGGTAGCATCTTTTAACTTCTTCATGTTCCTCAAACTTAAATTCCTGCATACATTGTGTTTTAGCCAAATCTATTGTAACCATAGTAACCACGTCAAGTACATAATCCAAATTATAATTTTTTTTATTTACTCGCAGAGATAGGGTACAACAACTACTATAATTAAACTAAGCATGTAGAAAGAATTTACCGTACAGATTGTGTCAACACCAAATTCGTCACGCCACTTAATGTACTGCACAAACATATCTCTTGCTTTCATTACATCAAAGTCTCTCATTCTAAGAAATCTGCAATCACAGTAAATACCTTAACAATAATATGCATTCATGCCAAGTTAAAATCTCTAGCTCTTACAACCTTGTAATAGACAGACCACATTCTCAACCTTACACTAGAAAGGAAGGCTAAATTGTAATTTTGATCCTATAAGTAATAACCGGGTTGTCGTTCTTAGGACATTTAAATGAATGGATATATATGGATTAAAAAATTGCTTTTGAAAAGCTGTGCAGGGGTAAAATTATCCGAAATTTGATCAAATAACTAAAATTAAGTAATTTTAAAGATTATTGGACTAAAACTAAAACCGGTAAATTTAAAGAACTAAAATTAATAGACTAAATAAATAATTTTTCGTTTAAAAATAATAGAATCGAAAACGCAAAGTGACTAACTTGTGGGACATTAAATGCAAATTTCCCCCTCGTGACATGTAGGAAATGTCACCTAAATATTTGTGTATCCTAAAAATTTCACCCCATGTTGCAGGACGAAAAATATTATAGTTTGTCATAAAGGAATTTACCTCAAAAGAGTATGATAATCAAAGTGTTTCACCGGCAGATGGCCCTCAAGAAAGAGCAATTCTCGGAACGACTCGACTAATTTTTCGTCCTTGGGATTATGTTGTCCTTCAAGAACCATTTCTGCGCTTTGGGTCCTCCCCATGTTCCTGAACGACAGGAACGACATGAAACTGCGGTAGGGTTTCTGTCGCTCTTCAACAGGCGGTAACAGCCAGTTGGTTTCGATGGGAGGATGCAGAGGTGCTTTCTTCTTTCTTGTGTTTGGTGTTTCTTTAGCACTTGGAGTTGGCGACTGCTTGCTCCCTCCAACATTCGACGAAATACGTATTTCTTTCAGCAGTTCCTTTGTTTTCTGCATGTTTGCTACCTAGTACCATTGTCCAAATCAGAACTGTCTGTCTGATCACCAAAACTATGCATCAATAGATTAAAGAGATGAGTCGGTCTCTAAATAACATGTGAACATTGAAAATCTCCAAGTACAAGAAACATGAATGGTGATATAATATGTGGCAACCTAGGAGGGTTTTTTTCTTGACGACTACTTCACAGTTATTTGGAAAGAGACAAGAAACACTTTACTCAGCCACAACTCAAAGAACATTCTTTGGAAAGAAGGGTATAGCAACATGAGATTCACCACGGTTAATGGAAAATTCTTACTCGAATTAAATTTGGTCCAACTCACACTTGCTCTGTAATTGGTTTATTTTCTTGAATTGTACATTAATTACACGATAAATATATTACACTTGCCATACAATTAATTCAAATTTGACAAGCCAAGTCCAGACTAGAATTACTCAGGGTGTACGTAATTGTATTCCAACACTTGTAAAAATAATAATTTATGAAAAAAAATGTCTAATTATTTAAGAAAAACATGCAACCTCCCTAACTTTTCACTGTCTCCCACATTGGGGATTTGTGCTGCCTTTTCTCTATAAGTTTTTGGGGGTCATGTTATTTTTTTTATTTTTTAATGCATGGAGTTTTTGATTTATTATAATTTTCAGGTGGGGGCTTTACGTTGCCCACTATTACAAGAAGATGCTCCATAAATCAGAGACAAGGAAAAAGGAAACCCATCGAACTAGGACAGCATTTAGTATATATAAATATTTCAAGAAATAAAAGAAGAGAAAAGATTGAACAATTTGAATGTGCATTGTGCATAGCAAAGCTGCAGGCTGAGAAGGTAAAATATAGGGAGATAAGGAGACAAAAAGAAAGGCAAACAAGGAATGAGGAAATGGGAGCAAATTGAAGGACTTTGGATATTAAATTACACTTAAATTTATTTTAAAAATATAAAATTATATTTTCTTTCAAAAAAAATTTAAAATTATACTTACACATTTTTCAAAAATTCTCTATTTATATCTGACCTCATTCCATTAGGATTTGGATTAAAAATGCTGACGTTAAAAAAAACATTACGTAAAATTTTTCATTTTGCCCCCTCATTTAATATTCTCATGTATATTTTTTGTACTTATAAAGGATAATTGTAGTACATATATGGAGTGAGGTTGACATTATTATACTTCTTCCCTTGTAAGTACAAATTTATTATATGAAAATATTAAATAAGGTGTAAAATAAAAAATTTATGTAATTTTTTTTACTAATGTCTGCATTTTTTATCCAAATAATACCCGAAAGAGGGGTTAATTAGTGTAAATAATAAATTTTCAAAATGGGTATAAATATAATTTTAAAATTTTTTTAAGAAAAAATATAATTTTATATTTTTAAAAGGGGTTTAAATGAAATGAACCCTAAATTACATGCCCTTTTGCCTTTTGCTTACGTAGGGTGGAATGGAATATATAAGTAGGGAATATTTCAATGCCAAGAAACGCCAATGAAACCCTTTAAAATTTCAACTGTTCAAGCAACTGCAGGCCTACCACTTCTATGTAAATATAATTTTATTTTATTTTAATTATAAATTTAAAGGAAAAGAAAATTAATAAAACTATATTTAAAGTTGGCTTTTTGAAATTTTGCACATTAACAACTATAATGATGAATGAAAGACAAAAGCGATTAAACCACAAAACTCTAAACAAAACAATCTGTTAGGGAGGATTTTTGCGACCGATTTTCATGGAAATCCGTCGCAAAATAGAATTTTGTGCCAAATAAAAAATTGACAAAATAGCAAAATTGGTCCTGTAAGTATAGAGAGTCGCAAAATTAGTCCTGTAACTACTAAACTAACAATTCAGTTCTATATGTTTTAATTTTATGATAATTTTGGTCCTTTCCATTAAAATTGCCCAAAAACTCGAGGACAAATTGAGACTTAGAGTTCTGATGGCCACGTGGTCCAAACTTAAACACATGGCATCTCGCGTGGCATGGGCGGGAAAAAGCACCTTAAAATGGTTATTAATTAGGCCTAAGGTCTGAAATTGTTAATATTTTAAAATTTGAGGGACTAAAATAGAATTTTAATATGTTTAAAACTGAAAATAAATTAGTGGCAATATCTGAGGACCAAAACTGCAATTATCCCAAAAAATTATGTTATATAACTTATAAATTTTTATTCAATTACGTGTCCACGTGATTAAAGTAAATCATATCATTACTCAAATAAATATAGAATATTATAGATTGAATATTTTAAAATATAAATATATGTTGGATGAAATATTTTAAAATTGTATCAATAATTTATTTTTTTTAAAAAATCAAACTATTTAAACTTTTGGACAATTTTGTAAAAATTATAAGGACTGATAAATTTATAGAGTTTATAAAAATTCTATACTAATTATAAAAACATAAATTTTTTGTAGTATTTATTTTCAATAAAAATTTTATAATAATTCTAAATTATGTTTCAAGGGAATGGCTGTAATAGCCATATTTTAGAGGGTGTAAATAATGAGGTCGTTTTCGTCATAAAATATTGATCCATATCTTGAGGGGGGGACATTTTATTATATTTTATAATTTACGGGTGCAAAATGTATTTAAACCCAAAATTTTATAACGAAATCCAATGTTAACTAAAAAATTAGAGTTCTTTCTCGTCAGGTTAAAGATTGAGCACATATATTGAAGCCCTCTCAGTTGGGGCTAAAGATTGAGAAGATAAACTAAAAGCCAGTCAATCAAAATTAAAGCGTGAGATCATATGTTATGCTCGTCTTAGTTACATTAAATACTAAGATTATAAGTTTATGATCATCTTAATTGGTGTTAAAAATTGAGACCGGAGTGACTATAATAATCACATATAAGTTCAACGTTAGTCCTGTTTCTAGCGGATAGTTGATGAAGAGTACTTGCACTGATCTTTCAAGACCGTTTTTGCTGTACATAATTATTTCGTATACCCATATTTTGGTTGTAGGCAGTTGTTGGTGTCTGTCTCGAACGGATATTGGCTGTCTCTCGTTCCTTATCGTAGGATGATTTGGTTGGTTTATGATCATGTATTGAACCCTTATGTGATATTGTAAATAAGTAAATTATCTTCTTATAAAATTCTTTTTCAGCAATTTACTCTCTTGTGTTTTTTAAAACTCCTGTGTTTTTTAAAATGAAACAATTTACATTCCTAAACAGGGGGTGGATTGCTTCATTTTAATTAACACAGATAGGTAAATTGCTATTTTTTTTTTCATAAGTGGGTAATATGCTTATTTGCAATATCACAGGGAGATAAATTATATTAAACCCGCATGACGATGGCCATGAACCTGATCAGCTTGTCCAATTTGCTGGTCGGTTCCATGCTTCGTACTTGGATCAAGCGGTTGCACTTACTCCAACAGACCGTGCGAATTAAGTTATTAACTATTTAATTTTTTAGATAAAAATGAGTAATTATATATATATTTTTTAAAAATGACAAAATATATTTACTAATCTTTTTTCCTAAAAGTGATTAATGTTTGGGTAAGCATATATATATATATATATATATATATTGTCAATTTCTCCCAAAAGTATATATAGAAGTTATTGGGATATTATATTTGTTGTGTATCTATAAATATATTAACTCATCACTCCACTCTTAATTTAAATTCTTCACTTATTAAAAAAAAATTAATTAGAAAATAATTTTGTGATGATTTAATGTATAAAATATTAAAATATATTAAAAATAATATAATTATTCAAGACATAAGGAGTAATTTTGATCGACCAGAGAGGTGAATATTATATTTGTTAGAGGCGGATAAATGTAAATATTTAACCCTAATTTTTAGCCAATAGCTATGTCAATTACTAACGAAAGAAAGTCATAAGAAAATCAAAGTCATCCGAGTGTGGGAATTGAAGTATGAACAAGTGGCACAATTTCACAAGTTTTCATTTGATCCATTATTTCTTCTGATCCATATACATTTATTACTATATTAATCTCTCTCTCTCTCTCTCTAGTCCATTGTAGTTTTTCTTCGTAATTGTTCGTTGTATATTACGCGCAAGGTAATCTGGACTACGTTTTCTGATTATGCGAATCAATTTCATCAATGCTAAATCTTTAGGTACTTTATGTTTTGTATGATATGGCTCGTTGTTCTGATCTGTTGGTCTTTGATTTGACCTACATTAAGGTCAACATGAATTTAACTTCCTGTAGCTTTGTTTTTTCCCCTACTTGTTTAATGTTAATTTGAATAGGTTTGTTTGTGATCGAAATGCGTAGGCAGATCCTTCTTAAATTATCCTTTTTATTCATAGATTGATTGCATACTTTTTTTGTTCTTGTTCTTTAGTTTGCGGAGATATTGGCATTTGCGATTGCGTATAAGTATGTGGTAAATCGTTGAGATTCTGCCCCATAACAATATATGGTTATGTGGGGTGGGGTTAATTTCATGAATCACGGGCTTTTCTCTTGTTAATGTTGTTCGTTTTGGCATTTTAGAACTTCAATTCAGTTTATTATTGTCATGATATTGATATGGTGAAATGCAGGAAGCTCAAAGTGATGGGATGTTGTTGTTTTCGTGCCTTCTAGTGAGGATAGGTTGAGATTTAAGATGGCAGAAGGTGAATCAGCAGACTTGGCTCAGTTGGAGAATGATCCATCTGTCCGCCAAGTTGTTGCAAATGGGGCTCGCATGAGAACAAATGTGGTCGAAGCAAAGCTCGACGAGGGAAACATTCAAGAGGCTGAATCTGCATTGCGAGAAGGCTTATCACTCAATTTTGAGGTTTGGTTCATAAAACATGGCCCCTGTAATCTCTTAAGTTGCATTTGAAACTTATTCCATTCTGGATGACATTGGCTAATGTTTTTGTTGTATGTAGGGAACTTACTGTTCACTTTTTAATGACAAAGCAAAAGGTTGTTCTATCATTAAAGATTGATCTCTAATAGAATTATGTTAGTTTCAATGCCCCTCGAAGGGATACAAACAGGCTTTTCTTCATTATTTGAGTTTGAGTTTTAAGCCCAGGGAAATGGTTGGTTACTGTCAAACAGGCCTTTCTTTTTCCTTCTTTCTTTTTCTCTTTTTCTAACACAATTTTATGCTAAGGTTATCTCTCACTGGAAGAACTTTACTTATATGATGTAGAAAATGAGATAAAATTGCTTAAGGAATGGGTTCAGTTAATATAAGGAAATCTGGGTGTATTATTCTTTTGGAGATTGAATTGCTTAGAGTTGGAGTTCTCGTTTGCGCTCTCAAACATTTACGTTAGTTCTTTGAAGACCAGTCATGGATTTTCTTACTAATTTGTATTTCAGCTGGAAGTAGAAAAGACGCATCTTTCCAAGTGTGTGTTTTATACAATTGTTACACCCACACCGACATAGAGTCATTAAGTCTTGGGACATTCATAACCTTTACAATTTTCCTTTAGTCACCTAAATTGGTTTTGCTTCCAAATTATTATTTTATATGGATCTGAACATTTGACAAGGCTTACTTATGGGTAAGAACAATATATAAGAAGGAAAAGCCACCCATTCATGCTCCATGTTACTAAAATGTTTGCAGATATGGTTTGGTTGTCGTCATGTCATATGTCTTGCTTCCTGCTTTAAATCATTCGACCATTATGTTTTCATTCATTACATTATTATGGGCTGGCTGTTGAGTAAGATGTCATTGACGCTGACTTGCCATCATGCCTCAAGAATGTGAAGTGCTGTTTAAAATAGTTGAAAGTGAAGCTGGTGCTGCAAGAAAGTTTGCCCATAAATTCTGGCTAAACTGTGAGTACCTGGAACTGGACGACCAGTAGTAGGTTTCTGCACAAGAGAAATTGCAGCATGAGAGTAAAATTGAAGTCCTCATTAATTCCATTTAATTTTCAAAGAGTAAATTCAAGTTACGTATGGCAGGGCTCTCATATTTTGGAGCTAAGTAAGCCTCCTATATAGCAAAGAAATAAACTTTTTGAGCTGCTGGAAGCTCAGGATTGCTTTCTTTCAAGGCGCTGGCTGGCCTCTTATTCTTTTATATTTGCTCTTTGTAATTGTTTCTGTAGATTCCAAACGGGAGACACGTCCAAGTATCTTATTCTAATGGCACTAATTTTACTTGATTTTGCAGTAAATATAAACATATTGGGTATGGTTTTCCAGATAATTGGCTGGTAATTCTGTTTGCCAAAAGCGACCATAAGATAAATCTTTAACAGGATGAATTAAAAACTATTGGTATTGCCTTTGAAACAAAAAGGCAGACCTTCTTCTGGAACTAGTTGGAATGAAAGTTCATCGTAGATTTTTATTGAAAAAGAGAAGTGGATATGATAATACTGCCTGAAAATAGTTTAACATCTAATCCTTTAACTTTTATTACTTAGATCTTATATCCTAGCCAACGGATTGTAAGAACAACCAGCGAGGTTTTAGTACACTAGAGTCAGAATAGTGTTTTCTTGGAAGCCATTCCAACATTCTGAGATCTTGTCAGACTGGGGATCTAACTCCCGAGAAAGTGATCTAGTAAAAAGTTTTATATGCAACCTGGAAATGCCTAATCTAAAAGAAGGCAACCTTGAACCTGGGGAAAAAGCCAGCAAGAAAGATGTGAGCCAAAAAATGAACTGTGTCCAACCCCAAATGCCTATATTTTCACAACCTCCATACTATGTATATATAACAGAGCGTGTGCATTTGGGCCTGTCTGCTTATGTGTTTAATGCACTTTTTAGCAGTATCAAAATAACCATAGGTATCACTCCTGCTGTTTATGCTTATACATCTTCATTTGATAACACTTTCGCCCCACAAGTAACAAGTAAAGATCCTTGTCATTTGTTAACCAAGGGTAACTATGAAGTGTGGAGACAGATAAATTGCAACTTTACAATCAAACAGCAGGTTTTTTACCGTAATGGCTGTTACTTTTGCAGCTCCACTCTTCATTTTTAAGCAGGTCTCAAATGCCATAAAAATAGCTAGTTATCTCTTGGGGTCTTGATTGATCTCTGAAATAAATGTATCTTTTTTGGGTTTGTTTCTAACTTGTTGAGTTATTGCGTGCCAGTGTAGGTTGGTAAGATAAATGGCAGTTTATTTTTCTTAGTGTCATGCTTATTAACTCTCATTTTCTGTGAATCTTCTTGGCTGCAACTTTACTATTTGTTTCATGATTGGATTGAAGATAAGTTTAAAATCTGACACTTCATCAAATTATTTTCAGGAAGCAAGAGCTCTTCTTGGAAAATTAGAGTATCAGCGAGGAAATGTTGAGGGTGCTTTACGGGTATTTGATGGCATTGACCTTCAAGAAGCCATACAACGGATGCAACCTTCAATAAGTGATAAGCAGGCTCCCAAAAAGGGTCGCTCTCGGACTGAATCAATAACTGCTGTGCCACAGAATGCCTCTAGTGTTGTGCTTGAGGCAATATATCTAAAAGCCAAGTCTCTTCAGAAGCTGGGAAAATTAAGTGGTACTATTCTGTTCAAACAACTTTCAAGAGTTACGAGATTGGTTGATCATTAATTCATCTTATTACCACGCTCCTCTTTCTTTACCGACTCCTAGTAAAACTTTAATACTTCTGATATGCATCTGATTAGATTAAAATATTTGCTTCATATTCTAGAGGCTGCTGAGGAGTGCAAACGTGTGCTTGATGCAGTAGAAAAGATATTCTCTGATGGTATACCTGATGTGTGGGTAGAAAATAAGCTTCAAGAAACCGTCAGCCGTGCTGTTGAGCTTCTCCCTGAGTTATGGAAGCTTGCTGGATGCTATTCTGAAGCGGTGTCTGCATACCGCCGAGCGTTACTAAGTCAGTGGAATGTTGACAATGAATGTTGTGCAAGGATTCAAAAAGCATTTGCAGTTTTCTTGCTGTATAGTGGGATAGAGGTTGGCCCGCCCAATTTAGCTGTACAAACTGAAGGTTCTTATGTACCTAAAAATAATTTGGAAGAGGCTATTTTACTTTTGATGGTTCTTATGCGAAAGTGTTACCTAGGTAAGATCAAATGGGACCCATCGGTACGAGAGCACCTTACTTTTGCTCTATCTATATGCAGTCAAACTTCAGTTTTAGCAAAACAACTTGAAGAGGTAATGCCAGGGTTGATACATCGTGCTGAGCGATGGAAAACTATGGCATTGTCCTTTAGTGGAGCTGGACAGAATAATTCTGCCTTAGATCTTCTGAGGAAGTCTCTACACCAGCATGAGGAACCCGATGACATCATGTCATCACTGCTGGCAGCCAAAATATGCAGTGAGAATGTGTTTCTTGCTGCTGAGGGAGTAAAATATGCTAACAGGGTAATTGCTAATGCACATGGATCAAATGCACATTTAAAAGGGGTTGGCCTCCGTATGTTAGGCCTTTGCTTGGGAAAGCAAGCCAAAACCTCGTCCTCAGATTTTGAGAGATCTCGTCTTCAGTCAGAGGCTCTAAAATCATTAGACAGTGCATTAGCCCTGGAGCCTAAAAATTCAAATCTGATATTTGAGTTAGGACTTCAATATGCTGAGCATCGAAATCTGGATGCAGCTTTGCGGTACGCAAAGCAGTACTTGGATGCAACAGGAGGATCCATGATAAGAGGTTGGAGACTGCTTGCTTTAGTTTTATCTGCCCAGCAACGCTTTTCCGAGGCTGAAGTGGTTACTGATGCCGCTTTAGATGAAACTTCAAAATGGGATCAAGGACCCCTCCTCAGGATGAAAGCAAAGCTAAAAGTTTCTCAGTCCCAACACAAGGATGCCATCGAGACTTACCGTTATCTTCTTGCGTTGGTACAAGCCCAACGAAAATCTTCTGGACCTCTTGCAACTGGATCTCAGGTTGATTTCTGGATTCTGTATGCTCAGCTAGTTGAAATTTTTGCATCTTTCTCAGTGATGTGGAATTGATAACAAGTAACTTGTGTATTAGCTGTCTACCTTGTTTTAAGATACTTACATTTGTAATGACTTATAATCTTGTTTGTTTTATAGATGGAGGAAGATAACATAAATGAGTATGAAGTTTGGCATGGACTAGCAAAATTATACTCTAGCCTTTCTCATTGGAAGGATGCAGAGGTATGTTTGGGAAAAGCTAGAAAACTGAAAGAGTATTCAGCAGAAACACTGCACACAGAAGGTAAGAACTCAAACTTTTTTATATTAAAAACATAAAATTGAAGTTCTCCGATTATTATGTATTGACATCATCTTGGAACTTTCGTCTTAGACAATCTGGGCTGTGATATTTGAAACTGGAGTACACTAGCAAGAGAATGTTTTGGGGGGATAATCACACAGCCCTCGCTTGAGGTTTGGTGTAATTACACGTAGGCTCCCATAGTTTGAAAAATTACATGTAGTAACCCTCCCTAATGTTTGTTTACATCCAACAAATACGTCCATTCGTTAGTCAAAATTTACGAAAAGATAATTCATATATACCGGAGATTGATTTATTAATGACTTATTGCAGCTTAAACAAATCTTTTTCTAACCAAATTATCCTTATACATCTTCACACGCAAGTACATGTCAAGAGTAATATCTTCACCCTTATAAAGGTAATTTGGTTAGAAAATATTTGTTTGACCTACAATAAGTTTGTAAGTTAATTGGGGTTAAAAATGGATTTCCATTCACTTTTTGTTGATATAAGCAAATTTTATTAACGGATGGATCTATTTGGATGAAAACAAACGTCGGGTAGTAGGTGTAATTTTCGAACCACAAGAGGGCTACATGTAATTACACCAAACAATGTTCCTTTTTTTTTTCTTGGCAGGGTGGGGGGGAGGGAGGACATTATTAGGTAGAGAATTACAACTTGAACTAGAGGTTACTTAACTATTCTTTGAATTTAACACGACTATAGAAGTTCCAAGATCTGTCCGCCTCCAAATTTTGTGGAAACGCACAGCAATTAGGATCTGTTTGAATGCAGAATTTCCATAAGCTTACAGTAGCTGGTATAACCATGTCGACGAACATATAAAAAAAACCGATGGCCCCATGTAATAGAAATTGTATGTATTACCAATGACAGGATAAACAAGTTTAGTTTATTAAATATGAGAAAATAAAATAAAATTCCGCATTTGAACAAGGGTAACATATCTGGTTGGCTTGTCAAACAGTGAGCTTTCTGATCATGCATTTCTATATATGCTTTCTTCATTGGGAAAGTTTTCTTTGGTAGGATAAAACAGTATTGGCAGATTTGCTTGAATCTTGATATGCACAACTATGAGCAAGCTAGTAGTTGAAAAAATGAAAAATGTTGGTTTTGGTACTTTTGATAAAGCTTTTCAATTGTTACTACTTACAGCCTTGAGGAATGTACATTAACAAAACTGGCTTATTTTCCTTGTCATATTACTAGGCGTTATCCATGAAAAACAAGGACATACAAGCGAGGCTTTGGCTTCTTATATCAATGGCCTTCTGTTGGAACCAAGATATGTACCTTGCAAGATTTTACTTGGCGCTGTGTTGTCTAAGATCGGAAGCAAGATGTTGCCAGTGGCTAGAACTCTACTTTCAGATGCATTAAGGATTGAACCTACCAATTCTATGGCATGGTACCATTTAGGGACGGTTCACAAGGAGGACGGACGGATAGCTGATGCTGTGGACTGTTTCCAGGCAGCTTACATGCTCCAAGAATCTGAACCAATAGAGAGCTTCAGCACCATCCGTTGATCTTTCTTAAGTAGTCGACGTTTAATTCTTTGATTCTTTCTTAACTTAGAGTTTCTCTATCATATCACAGCAAATACAATTCCAGGTATAGGAAAAAGTTCAACTGCAATCACTTGGTAGTCAAGTTCCCTGATTGTTGTCCCCGCTGAATCCATATACTCCTCAGACGGTCGTTTGAAGATGCCGATACCTATAAAAGGTTTGTTAATAGAGAAAAATTGATTAGTTTTCGGGGATTGTAGTGTGATCAGTAGCAAATGTCTGTTTATAAACTGTGAGAGCTATTACCCTGTATTTCATTTTAGAAAATTGTGCAATAATTTTGTTACTGCACATTACTTTTACACTATTTCATAACAAGCATTCAACAGCGTTAATGCTTCAAATTAGACTTAGCAGAAAACGAAGGGTGCTTGTGAAGAGAATTAGTTGCTTTTTACTTGTGATCCGTAAAAAAATTTTAGGATGCTTTAAATTAGATTTAGTTGCTTTTTACTTGTGACTGTAAGAAAAATACTTGCTGAAAATTATTAATGAAAACTGTACTGCATAGTTTAACTTTACTGTAAATTAAATTATCACCACCTAAAATTAGATTCAATTACATAAACACCGCATGTTCTTTACAAAATTAACGCCCATCAGCCAAACTAACGCAGTGCAATGTACCAAAATGAATTTGCTCTACGAAATAAAGTCGTGCAGAACGGTTTCTGGCCCGTTGTCTCACGACGGATTACACCACTTGTGAAGATCTTGGGGCGTGATTTCTATGCAAGAAAGGAATTAAGTGGGAATGGAATGAATTGATGAATGAAATAAAGAAGGGAAAGAAATGACATTGAATAGCATTCCTATAATTTGGTATACTTCAAGATACAGAGTTCTATGCAGGAAAGGAATTAAGTGGGAATGGAATGAATTGATGAATGAAATAAAGAAGGGAAAGAAATGACATTGAATAGCATTCCTATAATTTGGTATACTTCAAAATACAGAGTGGGTCGAGTTGGGCTAGTTCGGCCCAAAATAGAATTGAACTAATTAAAAATGGGCTGAATTGGTCCAGGTCTACTTGGGAGCGGACCGGTCCTGTGTCAATCCCAACTATTGAAACTTAGGACCAGTCAGCCCAATGGCCCAAGACCACCTGGTCCTAAGCTGAGCCTGGACTGGGTCTATTGGGCCTTTTTTTAATAATAATAATACATGGCATATAAATTTTATTTTATTCTCCTAAATTAACTATTTTAATAGCTTTTCTATACTTTTGGATCTCTAAAAATTATTATCATTATTGTTTTATTTTTAAATTTTTAGTACTTTAATTCATTAATATTATTTTTTTAAAGTTTATTATGAATTATTTTTTAATTTATTATCATCTAAGTTCATTACATAATCTTAATTCTTATTTTTTCTAGTTACGATTTGTTGTATGATTTAATTTATTACTTATTTTATTTCATAGTACTACCATAAATTTAAGTAATTGTTCAAAAGAAAACTTCTATTCCATAAAAAATAAAAATAAAAATATAGGCATATTCGGGCCTCATTCGGGTTTGGTCTTGTCTTGGTCGGGTCTCAACCAGTTCATGCGCAGGGCCTGGGTACATAAATAAACTCAATTTAGGCCATTTAAAGACTCAGGACCATTCCTAGACTGGTCATAAATAGTAGTGGGCTAGTCCTCAATCGAACTTTTTCGGCTACTCCGTGCTGTCCTGAGCCAGCTCAGCCTACTTTTGCACCTTGAGTATACTCAATAAATTAAAAGGTAGTTGAAATTCTTTAATTGATTCCATTAACATAATTAATAATTAAAAAATAATGATTAGTAATAAAATAAAACTATTTTTATGATAAATTTTCTCTTTAGTAATATTTTAAAAGAATTATTTATTTATATTTTATTAGAAATGTGGAATTCATTTGTATAACAATAGTATTTTCAAAATTGCTTACAGAATGTTATAAACAATTTATAAAACATCTCATATATTATTGAAAATGTATAATAAATGATTTATTGACTCGTTAATTATGTAGAATATATATTCTTCTACCAAAATAAAAAAAATTAATTCGAACAATCAAATGGATTTATGTATTTAATCAGTACATTTATCGTTATTTATTCAGTACTTAGTTAAAGAATTTTTTTGAATTAATAAAAACAATTAAATATCAAAATAATTATTTTGTTCTTACCATACATACACAATTATTTCTCAATACTCGATACAAAAAGTACTTAAATTTAACAATAATTAAAACAAATACAAGGAAAAAAAATATTGGGAATAGTTAATACCATGTTTAGGGAAGGAAATGGTTAATTCCTTATCTAAGGGAATAAAAATTTTCATGGGAATAGCTATTCTCAAACTTAAAGCATACCAATTAAGATATGGGAATGAACTTAGGAATGCCCATTTCATTCTCACTCCATTCTTACATACTAATCACACCCTTAGAGTGGAATGGCAGAGGAGTTGCACATCCCAAGTTTGTCATTGTTGCTCGCTTTTTGGTCCACAAATATACCCTACTATTTTTGCGGTAACAGACACACGAATTCAGGCTGAGTTAGCTCAATCGATAATTAGGAGGTTGCAATTTGATGGCTCAACAATTGTCTCTTCAATTCGCCTTTCTGGGAGGTATTTGGATCTTATGGCGTACTCCTCAAGTCACTGTCAACACACTTCACACTTCAACAAGAACAATCCACGTTCAAGCTACACTGGGAGGACGAGACCCGCCATTCCTTTTTACGTCTATTTACAACCTCACCTTCAACACCAGGTTTGTTCTTTAATTAAAAGAACGTCCATTGTAAGTGATAGTAGGGATAATTACACTTTTAGGTGCGTTTTTGTAAACATAGAACTAGTAGTGATAGAGGGAGGTCCAGCATAGAAACCCACGCGAGGAGTAGTAATTTAACTCTTGGAGAAAGGTCTAATGATCTCGATACAACTCAAATCTATAGGGAATTGTAGGTTCAATGCAAAAATTGTTATGGATTAATATACAAAGGATAATTACCCCCCCCCCCCCTTTTGAAATTTTAGGTCATTACACCTAGATAACGTAGTTATTCTGTGATTTGAAAAATTACCTCTAGTAATCCTAAGGTTTGCTTCCATCTAACAAATAGGTTCCTTATTAGTTAAAATTCACTGAATTTATTGATATTAATAAAAAAAATTGAATAAAAAATGGTATTTACCCTCGATTAACTTATTACAGTCTTATTGTAGATCAAACAATTTTTTTCGGACCATACTACTCTTATAACAGTGGAGATATACATCCTCACATGCATTAACGCGTGAAAACATACGAGTGTAATTTGGTCATGAAAAGATTTATTTGACCTATAATAAATCAGTAATCAATCAATTGAGTGGAAATATCAATTTTCATTCAGTTTTTTTGTTAATATCAACAAATCAGTAGGTTCTGACTAATAAAGTGACTTATTTGTTAGACGGAAGCAATCCTCATGAGTATTAAATATAATTTTTTAAATTATAAAAAATTTATATAAAATTATATTAAATTTTAAAAACTGGGAATATAAATTATCCCTAAATATAAAGTAGGGTTTTAAGCACATAACTGTTGCCAGCTGGCTGCTGCTCCTATCCAATGGGCAGTGGGGATGGAAATCAAAATGAACAGCAGTAAGATTATGGACTCACAAAGCACACGTGCGGTGGTTGGAGGAAGAAGCATCTAGAAGCACACGTGTGGAAGCCCGAGAGACAGCTGGATATGAGCAGACACACGCTTCTCTATATAAAATTCTTTCTCTCGCTTGATGTCAGCTTCAGACAACCAGGACACCTACTGGCGGCGCCTTTTGTCCTTTTCTGCCCCCATTCCCATTCCCATTCTCATTCCCTTTTTGTGATTTGTTTGAAAGGTTATTGTGTTCAAATCCTACCATATATAATATTATTTGAATATTATTAGTTAATTATAATAATAAAATATAATTTTTTTTTAAGATTTAATGTGATTATACGTAAATTTTTTATAATTTGAATAATTTATCTAATACCTTTGGTACTTGCTTGTGTCTGACAAATATATCCCTTCATTAATTAAAATTTACAGAAATTTATTGATATTAACAAAAAAATTTGAATAAAGATTGATATTTATTATTGATTGATTCATTATAAACTTATTACGTGTTAAACATTGTAACTAGACACCCTTACAACCGTAAAAATATACCCCTCACATGTATTAATGTATGGATATATATAAAAGTAATTTGATCATAAAAAAATTTATTTGACCTGTGATAAATTAGTTATAAGTCAATTAGGGTAAATATAAATTTTTATCAGATTTTGTTTTTAATATCATCAAATTCGGTGAATTTTGAGAAATGAAGAGACTTTTTTGTTAGATGAAAACAAACATTTGGATAGTAGATGTAATTTTTCAAATCACATGAGGATTTATATGTAATGATACCAACTCTCAGAAGAAGGAAGTGTAATTATTCTTAATAATAATTAGAGCACAACGAGCTACTTTAAAATTTATTATTATTATAAATATTTTATTATTATTTAAAAAAATTATGAATACTCCCTGATATTTGATAAAATTATGAGAGTTCGAAATTGTCAACCCTGCCTTATTGTATTTAAAATAAAAAATAAAAAAAACCATACAAAAATTGACAAAGTGGACGAAAATTTTTAAAAAATATATTAAAAAATTATTCACTTGATCCAAAAAAGTTTAATACTTTTTCAAAAAATAAGTAAAAAAATTATATTTCAAGTTTAAAATGGCATTTTGGTCAACTCATCATAAAAATTAGATAGAAACATAATGAAGATTAGTAAATTGGACTAGTTGTTAGATATCTGTTAAAATAGAAGGTATTGATAATTTCTCAAAACAATGCGTAAGTGGTATTTATAATTATATTAAATTTCAGTAAAGCTCGTTTTATTTACCCTAATAGTTATTGGTTTAATGTAAAAATAATTACTAATTAAATATAAATATTTGGGATTGATAATTGACATATATTAATTATTAATATCGAAACTTATAATGGAGTTATAATTGATTCATGTTAAAAGAAAAAAAAAGGTACAATAATTATTTTTATTTATTCATGAGTATTTTCATTTTAATTAGAGAAATACAATTCTTGTTACATAATTCAATATCTAATTCTTTTTTAAATAATAAAGCAATTTTAAATATCTTTTTGTTAAAAGTCCTTTTTAGTTTAAGGGTAAGAAAAATGAAATCAATTCAAAAGCATAGTTTCATTATAAATCTAGCTGAGAAAATTATGTTGATCTAACTCCAATTTGGCCCTATTTTATAGAGGTGTTTTTTTTTTTTTGAACGTTTTTATAAGTGAAGGGTGTGTTTGCAACGTGGCGATATTTGACATGGTTAATTGTCATGATTAAAAATAAAATAATAATAGTAAATAGTCATTGATTACGGACCATGTAACTGTTTATGGTTGTGGTATCTGTGATGGTGGCTAAAATTTTTGTCATGGCTAAAAATTATTGCAAATATTTTTACGACAGTTTTAGTCATGGCAAATAACTTTTTTGGTGAAAAATCTATGTTTCCATATTGGTTTTATCACTATGGTGAATAAAAATAATTTACTACGATTCTTAGTCCATGGCTATTAAAATTATAGCCAATAATCATTTTTTATTCTAGTGTAATTGGTGTCTTCTCAAAAAGTTGGCCAGTTGTTAACTTTTGAAAATATTATGTGATTTGTGTTTATAATTATATTTCAAAATAATTATACAAATAAAATATCGATATAATATTTTGTTGTAATGACATAAACTAAATAAAATTTAAGAAATTAGAATATTGTACCGATAAAAAGTCACGATACATGATGAGTGTCGAAGTCACCAAAAATAATTCCTACTACACTTGTGAAAGTGGGAGTAGGGTCGATCCACAGGGATTGGTTTTAAGTTAATTTCTTTTAGAAAAATGGAAAATAATGGGGGAAGGATGTTGATAAAAAGATATGATCAAAAACTAAATAATTAAAAATACCTGATAGAGATATGA
>NC_026150.1:10778438-10780503 GCF_000512975.1 Sesamum indicum
CTTAAAAGAATCCTTTCTAAATCTAAACACTTTATTCCTTTATCTTCTGCGGAAATTACTCGTATTCATCCTTATCCCGAGTTGACCATTCCACTAAGCGTGGGCACGCTTAGTCAATTCTGCAGAAATTTTCTTGTAATCTCTTTTTTTTTCTTTTTTGATGCCTTCAATTTTGATTTTAGCTTGATTTTCGCCATCTTTGCCTCATATCTTACTTTTTTGCTGAATATGCAATAAAATCACATAATTAGGAATATTTTGGCTTAAAAAGGAAGATTAAATTACTATAAAATCATTATAATTGCAGAGTTATCAAATACCCCCACACTTAGCCATTCGCTTGTCCTCAAGCAAAATCAAGATGCATTCAAAAATCCCTCCAAATTTTAAACTACTCAAGGCAATTTGTAATCATGTGCAAAGTAAATGACATATTTTATGAAGGAGATAATTCAACATGTATCAAACAAGTTTTCACATGATGACCATTATCAAAACCAATCGCATAAAACTAGTGGACTATTTTCTCTCTACTTTCCATTCTCTCAAGTGTATATATGGCTCAAGTGTATCTCTCGACACTTACTATGCAGTGCTTCACCATAGGCTTGCCTATACACCACATCTCCACCACTTTTGAAATATGCACATATATGGATCAAAAGGTCTTTTATATTGGTTGTAATGGGGCTTTGGTTTGGGGTAGGATAAAAGGATAATAAGGTTAAATTCCAAGAAACTAATTAGAGCACCAAAAGAATTTGAGTGAACAATAATTCGAAGCTCTCAAAGTTTACTCATCTCCCTTCAAAATCTTTCGACAATTCCTTGAACTATGCCTTTCTTATTCCTTTTGGAGAGTTCATACATTTTTTTGATTTTTTCTTCTTTTTTCTTTTTTTTTCTTTTTTTTTTCATTTTTGTTTTCTTTTTCTCCTCTCCATTTTTGTGATAGGCATAGACCAAGAATCTCCATTTTTGTGATAGGCATAGACCAAGAAAATTGATGTCGGTTCCCACAAAGTAAAGAAGAATATAATATTGGAACCCCCACACTCATTTTGAGGTACATCTTTTAAGCATATAAATCACAAAGGTTTTGAAAATCTCCCGTTTTGAGAATTTGTTCTTTTGAACATAAACCCATTTCCCTTGATGCTCTAATAGTTCTTAGAGGGATCAAAATTAAAGTTTTAAACAAACGACGGGATAGGTTCGCATATGACGGGTTATTCAACAAAATAGGTCGAAAAGCTCAAAGGGGTTCTCTAAAGTTAAAATGTGTTGGGTGGTTAAAGAAGGCTGAAAGTGATTTCTAGTGCCTTTATCATATCTAAATAAATGCACATTTGTGTGGCCTCGATGTGGTTCAAGGCAAGTTCTAGGAAGACAAAGTCATAGAAGTGTTATTCTCTCAAGAAAGAATGAAGATTTTTTTATGGACATATCAAGCTCAAAATCTCACGAGGTATGTTTTAGTCCACTAATCTATATCAAAAGATTTTAACTCAAGTCATTTTGGTGAAGACAAGTTTTCAACTTATGAACTATCCTCAAACATAAAACATGTAATTTTTTGCACATAGCACTATCAAGCCAAGAGTCATCTAAAATTGAAAGGGTTTTATCATGCCAAAGTTTTTCCACCAAAATTTGCCAAAAAGTTTCTCTTTTCAAGTCAACTTGAAAAAGAAAAAGCAAAAATTTTCGCTAGGCACAAAGAAAATCTACCACCAAGCACATCAACCAAAATTATCATGTATAAGCTCAAGAACCACACCCCCACACTTAAAATTCACATTGTCCTCAATGTGGACATTGACATGCAACTCAAGGATTAAAAATTAAAATGAGAGAGTTTAAGGAAGCATCCCTGAGTGCATGCAGCGAAGAGTTCATGGCGTGGTTGGGTTGGTGGCAAATGGTGGCGGCAACTTCATATGAATTGAGAGGGAGAGAGATCTTGGTGGTAGGTGAAGTTGCTGTGAGAGAAAGTGAGAGAGAGAGTTAATGAAGATAAAGATGAAGTCAAAGAAAATCTTGGTAAAATATATGAATAAAAGTG
>NC_026150.1:10780845-10844012 GCF_000512975.1 Sesamum indicum
ATGTCTTTGGCTAGACATTGTTGTGCCTCAACTTGAATAAGTTGGACACTCTAAATCCACTTCTTCTATGTAATGCACCCGGTGATGGTGTGGATTTAGGGGAACTTGGTAGTCCATGGATGACTTCTTCCTTGAACTTATTTTGTCATGAAAGACTTTTTTCTTGTAAGTTTTTCGACTCGATCTTTTGACAATTGTTGTCTTGAATGCTCCTCTACCATTGAACATAGCAATTTTTTGCGATAAAGGATCAATAGAATCAATGAAAAAATAGAATGCACATCGTTAGAATATTTCATGGCACCATCAATTTTAAAACTCATAACCTCATTATCAAATTCCATAGAGAGAATTCCGGCATCAACATCAATTTTGGTGTTTGAGGTTTTAAGGAATGGTCTTCCTAGCAAGATGGATGTAGAATTGGGAGAAATACCCCCCTTATATCAAGCACATAAAAACCAGCAGGAAAAACCAATTCATTAACTTGCACAAGTACATCCTCAAGAACTCCTTTGGGGTAAACTACAGAACGATTGGCAAGTTGAAGAATAACCCCCGTTTCTTTCAATGGGCCAACAGTCAAAGATTCATATATAGTAAGAGGCATAATATTGATAGAAGCACCTAAATCACACATTGCTTTTTCTATTCCAATTTTTCCAATTTTGCAAGGGATAGAAAACGTACCTGGATCATTGCATTTTGGGGGTAATTTTCATTGGAGAATTGCGGAGACGTTCTCCCCCATACTTACCCGTTCGTTTCCCTTGAGTTTACCCTTGTTAGTGCATAATTCTTTGAGAAATTTCGCGTATCGAGGTATTTGCTTGATGGCATCGAGCAGCGGGATGTTTATCTCCACTTTGCGGAACGTTTCAAGGATCTCTTTTTCCTCCTCTTCCTTCTTCGCTTTGGTGAATCTCTCTGGGAATGGTGGTCTAGTTACCAAAGGCTGCGGATGGTCCACTTCGTGTTTGGTTTGTTCTTGTTGGACCTCAATTTCTTTTTCCGACTTTCTTTTCACAACGAGCCCACATTTGGTGTCATCTTCGTTCACATATTCCTGCAATTCTTGGGACTCGAGCTTACCAACAGATGACGCCAGTTGACTGATTTGAGACTCTAGATTTTGAATGCTCATCTGGGTTTGTTGCTGGAACTGCTGGGTCTGTTGTTGGAATTGTTGGAAGCTCGCCTGGGTCTGTTGCTGGAATTGTTGTGTGTTGGTCACTAGTGCTTTCATCATGTCTTCGAGGGATGTGTTAGGCGTGGGGTTAGGTTGTTGAGGTGGTCGGTATTGGGGTTTTTGAAAGTGTTGGTTGCCGTAATTCAGATTCGGGTGGTCCCTCCATCCGGGGTTGTATGTGTTGGAGAAAGGATCATATCTTCTCTGTTGTTGTCCGGCGAATCCTCCTACGGCGTCGGCATGTTCGGTAGTTGATTCTTGAAGAGTTGGGCACATGTCGGTAGCGTGCCCCGTTAAGGTGCAGATACCACACGCTTTGACTTGTTGATAAGTATCTGCAACAACTTTTTCAACAACAGTGGTGAGTTGATTTAAACGTTACGTTCTTCAACTTACCTCGTTGCTTTTTCTAGGTGGATCATCGTGTCTAACCCCAAATTGTTGCGTGTTAGACGCCATAATCGAGATTAGTTTACGCGCTTCGGTGGGGGTTTTGTCGAACAATGCTCCGCCACTTGCCGCATCTACTAGTTTCCTATCCATATTTGATAGACCTTCGTAGAAATACTGGATCAACAAGTGGTTCGGGATTTGATGATGGGGGAAACTTTCCACTAGCCGATTGAATCTTTCCCAATATTCGAAAAGACTTTCTCCCGCGAATTGTCGAATCGCGCTGATCTCCTTCCGGATCGTTGTGGCTCTTGAGGCAGGGAAATATTTCTCAAGAAACTGCCTCTTGAGATCATTCCATCTTGTAATGGATCCTGAAGGTAGAAAGTACAACCAATCTTTCGCTTGATCGGCGAGAGAGAAGGGGAATGCTCTCAATTTGACTTGTTCCTCGCTTATGCCTTGTGGTCGCATTCCGAAGCATACCACATGGAATTCCTTCAGATGCTTATGTGGATCTTCACCTGCGAGACCACGGAAGGTAGGAAGTAAATGAATTAATCCAGATTTCAGTTTAAAATCTACCTCTAGATCGGGGTATTCAATGCACAGTGGCTGCTGGTTCAGATCGGGCGACGTCATGTCATTGATCGATCTTTCAAGGATTAAAGCCATTATTTCTTCTTCGGATTCGCTTAGGGATTCCTCAAACTCAAAAGTTGGGTCTTCTTTGTCTTCGTATGGAGCGGATGTTTCTTCCAATTGTTGCTTAGTCTCCTGACGAAGTCTTCGTGCGGTCTTTTTGATTTCGGGGTCGTATACCAATTTACCTGTACAAGAAGACCTTGGCATTAATGGTGATAAAAATCAAGTAACTAAAAATAAAGAAATATACTTAAAAACGCCAAAATTAGGAATATTTTGGCTTAAAAAGGAAGATTAAATTACTATAAAATCATTATAATTGCAGAGTTATCAATACATGTCGTTGTTCTAAAGTCATGATTATTTCCTTACGTGCATTTATGTATTAAAAATTGACTATAATTTCAAGATAAAATCCGCTCTCAATAATATTTCTTGTCTTGTGCACCATCACGACAACATCATAAATCTGTTTTCAGTCACGTTATTAAAACTCCCGAAAACTTGGGGGAATATAAAAATGTTTCTCAAACTCAAATGTATATTTTCAGATGAGATTTCTCAAAGTAAAATTAATACGTCAATGTGCCAAATGAAATAACTAATGACCCTTTAAATAGTTTCAAAAATTGACCGTTATAAAATTAAGTGGCCTAGTATAAGCTCATAATATTATAATAAACCCAAAATAGGCCAACAAAAATGAAATATAACGATCAAATATATATTAAATATCTTAAAACAGCAATTAAATCACTATAATAATGGGTCATAAACATCAAATAATATAGAATTAAATCGGCACATTAAATAAAAATAGAATGTTGAAAATAAATTTTTAAATAAAAAAAATTAAAGCTAATTTTCAATATCAATTATCGTTCTTGTTGCTGGACATGTATCCCACTGTTTTCATATTATTCCAATTATTGTTGGGGATATAGGAATAAGTGTAATTTCACTTTTTTTAAAGTGAAATTTGTTATAGATATTGTTGAGTAAAAGAAAATTCATTTTTACGATATAATAAAACTAATCGAGACTTGCCGAACAGCAATTTCGAAAGTCTTCTTTCAATAGTAACTAAAAAATCTTTCAATCAATATGAACTAGAAGAACTAAAAACCTCTTAACTGAAAAATTGCGGCCTTCCAAAATATCCTTTTCTGATCGGATGCTTCTGTATACAGCAAAAGAAAAATGTTTTAATTAGAAAAGCTTTCCTTTCATAAATTACTATTAATTATTTGAAACTCTTATAAAAGAGTAAAATCATTCTAAAATTTATATATATATATACATCAAATATTATATATATAATCCCTTTTTTTCTTAATTATTTCTTTCAATTTTTATTTTGAACTTTAATCAAGCTGGATAATCTTTATCAAAAACGTAAAATGATCCCCTCTTTTGCATAGTGCTCTTACTTGAAATTAGGAAGATTTTATTATAAAAATTGTCATACAATCGACAATAATTTGATTAAACCTTATACACGAAAAAATAGTTAGAAGTATAACTACTAAAAGCACAAATAAATACATATTAAACGCCGTGCATCTTAAAAATAAACGAACATACTTGACGCACTAGCTTGCCTAGTAGTTGCACGTATTTTTTTTGAAAAAAATACAAGCAACTCCCTTGTGATATCGCAAATGAGCAAATTATCCCGTATAAAAAAACAAATAGCGACTTAACTCCCTATATTTTTTAAAATACAACAACTTACCCCCCTTATGATTTTTAAAATGAAGTAATTTATTGTAAAAAGTACAAGGGAGTAAATTGCTATATTTTTTCTATAGGGAAAGTAATGTGCTCATTTTCAATATCACATGGGGTAAATTGCTGTTCACCCTATTTTTTTTAGTTGCTCGGTTGCTGCACATAATCGTACATTGTGCTCGAGATTGAAATATCTCCATATGTATTTCATCTTCATCTCACTTTCAAAATATGTTCATATTTATGTAACAATGAAAAAGAGTGTGTAGATTATCCCTTGATTCAAAAATCTTTACGACTCCTTTCCTTTCACAAAAACGGCTAATATGATCAATTTATAAGCCGTAATTGGTTAAAAGTGATATGTTTGTTTTTATGTGAAATGTGAAATAACTGGAAAAGATTAGGATGATTGCTATTGAGTACATTTTTGCTGATATTTTTTCTTACATTTGGCAAATTTGATCTATGCATTTCATTTCTAGTTGCAGCATATATTTTATAAGGGTAAATTACGATAATCTTTTTGAAGTTTGGTAAAATTATGAGTACCATTTGTTGTTTGAAAAATTATAAATGTCCCCCTCCTGACGTTGGTGAAATTATTAAATCTTTGGATGGAGGTATGAAATTGTCAACTTTACTCTTTCTGTATTTTTTTTTGTTTTTTAATGAAAAATAAAAACTTATAAAAAAAATCGAATGGGATGGATCAAAAAAAATTTAAAAATTATAAAAAAAATTATCCACTTAGTCCATAAAATTTTTTTTTTAAAAAATAAATAAATTTATAGTTTTTAATCCACAATGGCATTTTGGTCAGTTCGCCATAAGAATATATGGAAATCTAATGGATTGGGTTAATTGTTAGACGACCGTTAAAATCAAAGGGGTATTGATAATTTTTCAAACAATAAAGAAATATTCATAATTATGTCAAACCTCAGAAGAGGTCAATATAATTTACCCTACTTATAATTAGCGAACATTGTTGGGCATTATGGTGGCCTTCAAACAGCCAAATTCGAATGGTGAAGAACCGAAAACGTTTATGAAGGATTAAAATGAAATTGAATATAAAAACAAAAAGATACATTTATAATTGTGTATATTCGACTATATTTTGAAGGGTATTTTCTACAAAAATTAACTTTCAGCCAATTTTGGCCCTAAAAAATTATCGGAATTCCATTAGAAGGACAGCACTGAATAAATTGAAAAAATATCAAACAATTTTGAAAATGATTGAAAATATAGGGACGAAAATAAAAATAAGCATTTAAATTCTTGACAATTATCCATGAATTAAATTTAATTTTATGGAAGGGGTATTGAAATTAGATCATATGAATATTAGTTTATGAAAAATGTGAAGAGAAGGTGTTTGGAAAGAGCAAAAAAGGATACAAAGTAGTGTATGGATACTTGAAAATAAAGATATTACAGCAGATGAATCTCATCAACTCCAATGTCTACAGTTGTTCAATTGATTTGACATTCCCCAACGTTCATCGCATCTCCCCACTCAAACCCCTACTAATTAAAATCATTAATTCTCATTATCACCACACTTAATTCCCTTAATTACAAGGCCTAATTACACTTTGCCCCCTCCACTCTACTTCTAAATCCTCTAAATTAATAAATGTAATATTTATTCATTTGATTTAAGTAATAATTACACTTATCTCTCCTGAGGTTTAGTGTAATTATACCTAAAGTAAATTCCCTATGGTTTGAAAAAATTATATTTAACATCCTTGAGTTTTGCTTCCGTCTAATAAACAAGTTCCCCCGTTAGTCAAAGTTCAATGAAATTGAATTCTTGCAGGTCAAATAATTTTTTCAAACTAAACTACCATTATAACAGTGAAGATATAACTCCTCACATGCATTAACGTGTGAAAATGTATGAAGGTAACTTGATCATAAAATATAGCAAGTCAGTAATAAATCAATTAGGGGTAAATATATCTTTTTGCTATTTTTTGTTAATATCAGTAAATTTGGTGAATTTTGACTAACAGAGAAAATTATTACAGGGAGTGCTAGATGTAATTTTTCAAAACCACAGGAAGTCTACGTGTAATTACACCAAACTTCAAGGGAGAGGAGTGTAATTATCCCTTAATTTAATTATTAGGACAAAAACGTCCCTTATGCACATAGTATAAATTTATAGGGGTAATTACATTTCTCATCCTTGAGGATTCTTGTAACTATTATAGATTTTCTGTGATTTAAAAAATTATATCTCATACCCCTGAGGTATGTTGTCCAATAAATAAATCCACCCGTTAATCAAAATTCACTGAATTTATTATTATTAACAAAAAAAATGAATAAAAAATAATATTTACCCTAAATTGACTTATTATTGGTTTACTGCAGGTTAATTTTTTTTTACTAAACTATCCTTAGAATGGTTGAAGATATACCTCCCCACATGCATTAATGTGTAAATATGTATAAGGATAATTTGATCATAAAAAGATTTATTTGACCTGCAACAAATCAGTAATAAGTCAATCGGGAGTAACTATGCATTTTTATCTGTTTTTGTTTTGTTAATACATCAAAATTGACTAACATAGGGACTTTTTTGTTGATGGAAGCAAATCTCAGAAATACTAATTAAATGTAATTTTTTAAACCACAAGAGGTTTACGTATAATTACAACAAAATTTAAGAAAAATATTTTATACATTTATCTAGAAGAAAAAATCTTCTTGATTGAAATATAGAAAGAGTGATTAATAACTTGAGCATTTTGGGTGAAAATAGACAAAATTGAGATAGACTCACTTAAGTTAGTCACTGAATCACATTTGATACCCTATATTCCAGCCTTATCAATTTTGGACCCATATTTTCTGAAAATAATCAAGGTTAGTCGTGATCATTAATTGACCAGAAATATCGACAACTAAGACCAGGATTAACTTTTATAGTTTAATTGAGATTTAAATAAGGTCGTGAAGTTATTCATTATGAACTGAGAAAGTGTAAATGGGATACTAAAAGTGATTCAGTGACTAATTTGAGGGACCAGAAATGCAATTATCCTGATCTAATTACATAAAAACTTTTTATTTTTTATAAAATTATAAGTACGTCCCTTGAGAATGTGCCAATAAAATTAACATCAGTGAATATACTTGTAAACGTTCGCTTCGAAATAGGAAGTCTATTTATAATTATCATTACAATTTTATGAAATCTACTTATAATTTTACAAAGAAAATAAGAGGTATTTGTATAATTAGATATAATTTAAGAAAATATTAATAAAGCGTACCTATTATTTATTTTTATTTTTCTTATAGCTAAGTTTGTGGATTTACCCCTTATTTTTTATAGCTAAGTTTGTGAGGACACAAAGCTCATGAAAAATATAACTAACTATATACCACGAAAATTACTCTGAATGATATAAGCTATTAGTTCTTAAATCTTGAACAACTTATTACTTTACCATAGATGATCAAGTATATTTAATTAAAAGGTAAATTATATTCATTTTATTAAATTTGATATAATTATAAATATTTTTTATTATTTAAAAAATTACGAATACATCCTTTAAATAAAAAATAATTAACTCAACAAGGAACATCTAGCTACAAATCCCAGAGAGCCGGGGGTAAAATAGGTAGAGCCTTATTCCATTCTTTCATAAACTCAGGAATGGTCGGCTAGGGATTAGAGCAGTAGACCCGCTTACTCTATTCTTCCTTGCAGTCAGAATAACGCAGGTCGGACTTGACTCCTCAAGATGTTAGCTTCGAGCTGCTTCTTCGAATCAGTTCTCGCCGCCTCTTTCAGAGGTCTATGTAGCTCTTAAATGGTGATATAAAAATTACTAATTTACCCTACTGAATTTTCTTTCTAAAAAAATATAAAAACTACTGAGACTGGGTAAAGTAAATAATCGATAGACAATATTATTAGTCCATAAAAATATTTCAAAAGATTCAAAAAATATATATAATTATAATTTATAATCTGATATGACATTTCGACCAGTTTATCATAAAAATTGAATGAACATCTAACGAAACGACGGACGTTAAAGTTAAAGAATATTTATAATTTTTTAAAAAATAAAGAGGTATTTTATAATTATATCAAATTTTAAAAGATGTGATTGTGATTTACCTTTAATTCTTCAACTCAACTTCTTTTTATATTCTTGAAGGGACGGCATGCAGTAACTACTAGTAAAATTTGAAATAGTCAAGCCAATTAATCTATGAACTTTTAATAATCTATGAACATTTAATCTTAGTTCAGAGATAAAATATTTAAAAACCTAATTGAAAATAATTTTATTTTTCAAAAACATAAATTAGAAAATATATACATAAATACAACAAATTATGAAAGAATTCACAAATTTACATCTTTTTTTATCATCCCCATTTTTGCCCTCCAATTTTTGCTTCTCATCTCATAATTTCATCAGAACCCAAAAATCAGAAGCAAGAATTGCAATTCAAAGAGGATCCGACAACCCGCCAAAACTCAAACACCCGACCTGTTTGACTAGTACCAAAAGTCAGCCCACAGTTGACTTCCCGTACTAAGCGCGCACGTTAGCTCTATTTCAAAATATCCCACAAAGATGCGCACTTCCGCTTCGCAAATCCGACCCGCTTCGCCTCCAAGTCATAAACCACCTCAAACCCCTGCTGCTGGTAGTTCCCCAGCAGCCCCGCCGGCCCGCCACCAGACTCCTCCTCATCGCCGCCGTCTATCAGCATCATGCACCCCACCTTCCGCTTCGCTCCGCCGTCAAAAAACTCGTAAAAGTAATTCCTCCTCGGCATCACCACAGTCGAATTCCCCCCAAAATGTAACGCCAATTTGGGCACACTAGCGAAGAACTTCTCCTCCTCATTCCCGTAGTAACACGGGCTGAGCCCAGTCCGCTCCTCCACCGAACTCGCCCGCCGGTAAACTGCACCGACGCGGTGGTCAAACTCTCCCACCACCGATTCGTAGAACTTTCTCGGCAGCATGGTGAATGTAGTCCCTGAATCCACCACCATCCCACCATTACCTCTCCGGTCGACTCTCCTCAAGCTCTCCGGCGCCGGAATGATCCTTTTTCCGACCGTTATGGCCTCTAATCCCACGCAATAAAAATACGAGTGCTTGGGATTATCCAGCATCGGCGTGTAGCTGTAATAGACATCTTCCCTCTCGCTAACTTCATTCCTCAATTTTTTCTCCTTATTCTCATACCGACCCAGAATGAGTGGACTCGGCTTGCGAACTCGAGTCATATCAAATGAGTGCGAAATCAAACAGTAAGAAAAGTAGTTACCGATTTCGGGCGAGCTGGTGGCGAGCTGAGCCGGTAGAGATAGCACGCCGCGCCCAAATCCAGCGACGCCAATCGGCTCTCCGAGAGCGGTGTTGGCGCAGCCGAAGGTGAAATTGGGGAGTTTCAACGACGGCGTCGACATCGGAATCGACAGAGTGTCTTCGTAAAGCTTCGCGATGAAGCTTCCGTCGCCGTAGGCGTAGTAGAAAGGGGGGCAGGGGAAGGATTTGCAGTCGCTGATTTCGATGGACTCGAGGGGGCATTTGGCCATGGCGCAGAGGTCGGACGATGGTAAGGATGAATGAACGGAGGAGCAGGCGGCAGATTTGCAAGTGCTGCGGCGGGCGGCGGAGCTGAGGTTGAGGGGGCCGGGATGGGGGATGGAGGAGGGGGAGTACTTGCCTTCACAGAGGATGCACTCGAAGGGGTGGCAGGGGAGCCAAACGACGTCGCTGCCGGTGTCCATATAGAGGGAGACGGTCTGGGCACCCAGTGAGAAGGAGAGGGTGTAATCGCTGCCGGGAGCAAGGGGAAGGGAGACCTGGCGACGGTGGCGGCGGAAACGGGCGGCGGAGTGGGAGGCGGTGGATTTGAGGAGGTGGTGGGTGGTGTTGAAGAGGGTGGTGGAGAGGGAGTGGGATAAGGGAAGGATGAGAGAGGAGTTAGAGAGAGAAGAAAGGAGAAAGAAGAGAGCTGAGAGGAAAAAGAAGAAAACAGGGGAAGCCATTTGGAGGAAAAACAGAGTATCAGTCTTAGTTTTATGTACTTATTGAACTCTCTGTATGACTGTGTGTATATATATTGTGTATGTGTATTAATATATATATATATAGAGAGAGAGAGAGAGAGAGAGAGAGAGAGCGAGCGAGCGAGAGAGAGAGAGAGGTGGAGTGTGAGGGAGGGAGGAAGTCTTTAAAAGGGAGAACAAAGGAGTAGAGGACGATGAAGTTTCTCGTAGGATTCTTGACTGGTGGGGTGGGGGGATGGGGGGCTTGGAAAACTAATCAAATTATTTGATGTTCTCTTTCAAATTTATTAATAAGTATTTATATTTCATTCCTTTATTTAATAAATAAAATTGAATTTATTTTTTAATTTGATAATTTTTCAAACTCAACCTAAGTTCGTTCAATTATAAAAATATAAATACATTTAAAAATATTAAATTATTTGAACTCAATTTATGTCAAAACAAATTCGTTCCAACTCGATTAAATTATTATTAAAATCAAACCTAAACGTAAATTTTCAAGTTTGATAATGATTTAAATAAACTTGATAATAATGGGTTCAACTCGATTTGATTTGTTAACAACATGGTGGAGGATTTGTGAGTATTTTTTTAAGTCAATCAATTATAGTTATATTTTAAATTTTATTAATAATTATAAACTATTAAAATATGATATAATAGTTGTATAATATTAATCGAAAGTAATTTTATGTAAATAAATCTTAACTTATGGGATGTAGGTATAATATTTTTTATAAATTATAAATATATAATATTAATTATTTGTCATGAATAAATAATTAAATTGCTTAATGTGTGAGGGATTGTGGGTTGAGACTGATAGTTTATAAACGATTGGCGAGACGACAAGTGTGAGACTCTGCTCCGCAATTTAAAAGTGGATGCTCCACTTTGTTACTTCGTGAATATGATGTTTGGAAATGATCAACACATTTGTCTTTTATATTGTGTATATATATATAATATTGTGATCCTTGTTTTTTTTAAGTTAAATTTGATTGGATGGAATTAATTATACAATACGTATAATTGTACTTATTTTATGATGGATTTTTATTTTTGAATTACATCATATGATAAGTATAATACGTTTGATATTATAATATTTAGAACAATATATTAGAGGCCTTTAAGAGTAACTGATACCTTCATTATAATGGTATCATCGCAGAGGAATTCTGAAGAGATCTTCTGGAACCGTACACTCAAGATACTGCAGAAAGGGTCTTTGAGCTATTAATATTTCTTTAAATATTCAAGATATTCACGAGACCTCCGTACTTAGTGAAAAGGACATACGTCCTTATTTGTTGGACCACCACTGTCACTGTTATATCCTGATATGTACGGACCACTTCACACTGTAAACCATATCTTGGATCAGGGTGTACTTGTGATCGTATATTCAGACCGGCAACTATATATATTAGCTGTTCATGCTCAAGTACAAGTTGTGCTACCTCAACTATTCATACTCTTTCTCTTAAAGACCTTAAATTCTACACTGACCTGAGCGTCGAAAAGCCATCACCGGTACCCCTTCTGGCTTGGCCCTAAAGCAGTTTTGTTTTCAGAATTTACTACATGTTTAAGAGATTATCCAAAGCCTTTGGAGTAGCGAAGACCTTAAACACTTATCCAAATATCTTAAATACTTTATTGTTGTTTTTTGAAACAACAACACTGGTTGTATAATTCATTTAAATTTAACTAAATATTAATTTAATGTGGGTTTCAATTTAGAAAGTCCACAGCAATCTAATCCTAATAAGAAAATTTCTGAATATACTTAAACAAGTTATGAATCTTGCAACTTGACCTGCAAGGTAAGAAATTATAAAATCATACCAAAAATACCTTGATTGTATCCCGAATACTTGAGCCAGCAAGATGGTAGGAGGGACAATGAAGGTTGTGAAGTAGCCCACATCAGAACCAGTGCATTAGTACTATATTTATGTGGGCCTTATTTGCCTAAGCTTAAATATATACAAAAATAATTAAGAATATGTCTTACATTTTATTTTTCATATGCTAAAATTATGAATAACATGGTACTTTCCTACATCACCACCCAAATCCCTCATCTTCATCAAGTATTCTTGATTATGTGCATGCTGATGGGTGGGGACTTGCAAATACTGCTACTCATGGAATGAATATTTCTTGTCTATTATTGATAATTTCTCAAAAAAAAAAATTATTTTTTTAATGAAACAAAAATCTGAAATTTTTGAGAAATTTAAAAATTGAAAAACCTTAGTGAAAAATCAAACAGACAATAAATTAAAGGCATTAAGAACTGATAATAGTTCGAAATTTTGTAATCAATAATTTATTGATTTATGTAATGAATATAGAATAAAAAGACATAAAACCACCCCCTACACCCCTCAACAGAATGATGTGGCTGAAAGAATGAATAGGACTTTAGTAAATAAAGTTAGATGTATGCTTATTAGTTCTGGCCTGTCAAAATTTTTTTAGGGTGAAGTTGTTATGACTGCTGCTTATTTAATAAATAGGTCTCCTTCTGTTCCCTTACTAGGAAAAATTCCTGAATGTTTATGGTCTGATAAACCTGTTGATTTTTCTAACTTACGCACTTTTGGATTTTCTGCATTTGCTTTACAACTTGGTTATAAAATTGAACCTCGCTTCCAAAAATGTGTTAATCAACCTGGTTTTAAAGTTATAATTAGAGAAGTAACCTTTAATGAATTAGAAATGCCATGTCTTACTAATACACTTAGGACTTCTAAAGATGTAGATATAGAATCCATCTCTAATAAGGTGGAGATTCCTTTAGAGGATAACCAACAAATGGAAGAATATGGGGAAGAAAATCAACAGATTAATGAAAATCTTAATGAACCTAGTCTACAAAATTATCAACTTGCTATGGATAGAGAAAGAAGAGAACATAGACTTCTCTCTATACTAAAAGATTTTCATCTTGTTACGAATGCTGTTGAAAATTTTAAACCTAATACTTATGAAGAAGCATTAAGCTCTGTAAATTTAGAAAATTGGGTAAAAGCCATGAATGAAGAAATGAAATCCTTAAATGATAATAAAACATGAGTTCTTGTCCCTAAACCTAGTGATTGTACTGTTGTTGACTGTAAATGGGTGTATAATGTTAAACAAGACAATAACTTAACATGTTTTAAAGTTAGATTGGTTGCTAAAGATTTTACTCAAAAAGAAGGTGTAGATTATATTGAAATTTTTTCTCCTGTTTTTAAATACACCACTGTTAGAATTATTCTTACTCTTGTTGTTCAATTTGATTGGTAATTAAAACAAATGGATGTCAAAACTGCTTTTTTGTATGAAAAATTAGAAGAAACTATTTATGTGCATCAACCGTGTGGTTTTATAGATAAACAAAATCCTGATTATGTGTGTTTACTTAAAAAATCTTTGTATTGTCTAAAACAATCACCTAGGCAATGGAATAAAAAATTTGATGAGTTCATGCAATCTTTGAATTTTAATAGAAGTGCTTTTGATCATTGCTTGTATTACAAATATGACCAATATGTTCCTATATTCCTTGTTTTTTATGTAGATGACATGTTAATTGTTAGTCCTAGTTTAAAATAATCAAGGATTTGCAAAGTAACTTGTACAAAAATTTTAAAATGAAAAACCTGGGTAATATTAAGAAAATTTTAGGAATGTCCATTAATAGAAATAGAATTGATTCAACAATTTTCTTAAATCTAGAATCTTATGTCAATTCAGTGTTAAAAAAAAAAAATTCAATGTCAAACTCTAGACCCACCTCTGTTCCCTTAGCAACAAACTTTCGGTTAAGTAAAGAACAAAGTTTTAAGTCTGAAAGTGATAAAAAAAATGAAAAAAATTTCCCTATTGAAATGCAATTGCTCTGTTATGTTCTTGATGGTAAGTACTAGGTCTGACATAGCTTATGTTGTAAGTTGTTTAAGTAAGTATATGTCTAATGCTGGTTTACCTCATTGGAATGCTCTTAAGTGGCTATTTAGATACTTGAATGGGTCTATGGATTATGGTATAAGATTCTCTAAATGTAATGATGGTGTTAAATGAATTGGATACGTGGAGTCTAATTATGCTAATGACAGAAATAATAGAAAATCAACAACTTTATATGTATTTACTCTATGTGGCTCATGCATAAGTTGAAAATCCCAACTCCAACATGTTGTTGCATTATCTACTACTGAGGCTAAATATGTTGCTATTATAGAAGCTTTTAAAGAAGTAATTTGTTTAAAATGATTATTAGATGAAATAGGTTTTCTATAGGAAAAAGTAATAGTATTTTCTGACAGTCAATCAGGAATTCAACTTTGTAAAATCTCAGTCTTTCATGATAGACCAAAGCATATTGATGTACCACTTTATAAGGGATATAGTTGGAAAAGAAATAATCTACTTAGAAAAGATAAACACTGAGTTAAACCCTGAAGATATGGGAACCAAATTCTTCAAGTCCTAAACTTAGGATAAACTTTTAACCCATATCTATGCTTGTATATCTCTTTGTTTTGCAAGTACCTCCTATGGAGAACAATGGCTATGATGATAGTCGAGACCCGACCTTGGGCTTGGTTTCCTTTATGGGTCCAGGTCTGAGGTGGAGAATGTTAAAATTATGTGGCCTATGACTATTATGGAAGGCCCAAGCCCACAAATCAACCCTCACTTGGATGGCTCCTATTCCCCAAGCTGCTCGGCCCATTATCCGACCCGATCCAAGACCTACCCTACCCGACCCGGTAATTTAATTTAAAAGGTTCTACCCTAACCCTAACTCTCATTTTCAGCCCGCTCTCTCCCCTCTCTTCCTCCTTGGCTGCGGTCGATTCTTAATATTCTCCCCATCTCTGTTTCTTCTCCATTTTTCAGTTTCCAATGGCTTTGGAAACTCATTCCACCACCCAAACCCCCCTCTTTCACATATATCTTACCATCTATAAGATACCTCCTTGATCTGAAATTAAGAGATAACTTACCTACGAGAAATACCCAAAAAAACTTGCTAAGATCTCAGTGATATTTTACCTTTGTGGCTGATATTGTTCTCTGTGAACAAATCTTGGTGATCCCTTGGTGGGATTGTTGAGCAACCGTGAGTAAGGTTGCTAGCTTTTTATGGCCGTGTGCTTGCCTCTTTAGATCCGGCTCCCCAAGCCTATTTACCGTTTTATTTTTATTTTGTTATTGTGTAGTTCTCTTTATTCTTGTATTTATTTTTTAATATGTTTGTATATTATAAGGGTCCAAAACCCCACAATCATTATAATAGTTGGTTAGGGCATTTTTCTAAGCTATTGCTGAAGGGATTAACTCTGAACAGAATGCAATGAAAGATTTTGGAAAAAATAATTTAAAATGACTATAATTTTGAAATATTTACTAATATAGAGTTATCCAAACAACTCCAAAGGATTTATCACTAGGGATTTAAAATATCTAACTCCAAATCTCTCAATATAAATATAATCTTAATTTTATTTTGAGGCTTTTATCACACTCGTCTTCTCATAATGTAGTTATTCTAAGAGGGTGTTTGGCTAAATTTATAAACTCCTCAAAACGTCTTATAAGATGTTAGAGAGCTTATAAGATCTAATAAAGTGTTTGAGAATTTCTTTTAAAAAGCTTATAAGATCTTAAAATAAGATGTTTTGGATCTTATAAGCTCTCTAAACAAAGTTAACTTTCCTAATTTTCTTTATAAGATCTTATAAACTAGATAAAATTAACATGTCATAAGACAAAAATATCCCCATTCATACAATTAAACACACACCCACACACACTCTTCTCTCTCTCTCTCTCTCTCACACACACACACACTCTCTCTCTCTTTCTCTCTCTAGGATTTAAAAGATATTTTTTACTATTTAATTTTTCTAACATTTGAAAAGGTGAAAATACTTCATTATTTAATAATAAATTATTATAGTTAAATAAAAATAGGATTGATATTGATATTATATTTACTGAAAACTATAAATCCAAGACATTATAAATTATACGACTAGAAATATCATTGCATTAACAAAGAAAATATCAATTATATATCAATATTAATATTCGACTAGCATAAAATGTATATATATATATATATATTATTTTTGTCAAAAGTTTAGGTAATAATTTGTTATTTTCTTTTTGTTATAGTAAAAAGATTAGCTATTAAATTTTTATTTGAAATTAAACAATGTGTACTACTTATAAAAGCGTTTTAAAATTTTTTAAAGCAAAATATGTTAAGAAATAACAACTTATTTGATTCTAACGGTATCGTGTTCATTTTAGTCGTTTCACTAATAAAAAACCTTATTAAGCCAAACACCATAATATCTTATAAGATGATTCGCATCTTATAAGTTTTAACATCTTATTTTATCCAAACACTTTAACAGCTTATTTTTATAATAAGATCCAACATCTTATAAGCTTCTAAAACATCTTATAAAATGTAGGAGCTTATAAGATATTTTAAAAAAATTTAGCCAAACACCCTCTAAATTGTGAGTTCGTCATCATAAGTCATTAAAATGTTCTCTCTTAATTCTTCGAGGATTTTTGGCTGAGTTTATATACTTTTCAAAATATCTTATAAGATTAATTGTTAATAGTTTAAAAAAATACTTTAAAGTTTTTAACGAATTATTTTACAAAAGAGTTTTTAAAATTTAAAAATAATATGTTAAGAGCCTATATATAATAAAGCTCTTTTCTTAAAAAAAATAGGAAGTTCGTAACTTATTTTTAAAATCTCAACGAACCCCCTCCAAATTAATTAAAAAAATCATCATTATTCACATTTCATAAGTAAATTCATTTATTCTTATCTAAATTCTTCAAAAACTTATTTTCATAATAAAAGTCAATATTTTATAAATTATAGAAATATTTTACATTGTATTCGAATTGATGAATTCAAAAATAGGAATTACAAATCCTTTGAACTCGTTTGAATAACTCCGCGTTAGAATGGATTTCAAATCCCACAACCCAGATTTCAAACTGTATTCCATAAAATACGGTATATTCCAAATTCTTCTAAAAAAAAGTTGTTTGAAATACTTTTTTTTTCTTCTTAAATCCATCGATCCAAATACAACCTTAAATAAATTTCATCAAACATCTTCGACACACTACTGCAGCAAGTGGGGCCCATCTCCCACCTCACCAACCAAATTAATTATTCAATTTAATAGTCTTAAATAGTATAAGGTGGAAAAATAAATATCTTAGGTTTGACCAAAGAATTTTTTGTTTCTTTCAACTTTGATTTATGAAGTTGTGTACGGGCCGTCTTTAACTCTGACGTCTGTATAATTTATGTAAGACAGAATATTTTCCGAAAATACGTACTTTGTACCGAAGAGAAAATAAATGAGCGAAAGCGTGCTCGCGTTTCTATATATCTGCGGGTACATGAAGCAAGCAAGTACGCCTTCATTAAAGTAGGGGCACAAGGTGCAATATACTTGCAAAAATTAGATTCATTTTGTTCACCTCTTCTAAAAATACAAATAATTGCAAAAAAACCCCTTAACAAAAAAGAATCAATTATGTGCCCCTTCGATGCTCGGAGATCTTGCGGAATTCTTTTGTCATGATTTTATACTTTTGATCATAATAATTAGTTATGACGAGATTTATGCACGTACTGAATTTTCAATTATTTTAGAAAAGGGATCGTTTAGAAACGAACAAAAATGTAAAAATACAAGTAACTACAAACCCCCCTTTAATAAAACGAAGAAATCACAATCTGGCCCCCTGAAGTTTTGAAATCGACAGTCGATGCCTTTGACGTCAGGAGGTCGTTTTGTTATCATGACTTTTTTATGTTTTACCATAATAATTAGATATGATGATGATTTAATTGTGTACTGAGTTTTTTTATTTTTTTTAAAAAGAGTCGTTTAGAAAAAGAACAAAAAAAAGCAAAAATACAAATAATTACGAAACCTTCCTAATTAAAAAAAAAAAAAAAACAATGTGACCCTCTGAACTTTTGACATGAACGCCCAATGCCTTTAATGTCAAGGAATTATTTTTTTTTTTATCATAATATTTTTTTAAATTTTCAACCATAATAATTAACTATGACGATTGTTTAATTGGATCTTTAAATATTTTTGAAAAAGGAGTTGTTCGGAAAAAAAAAAAAAAACCGTAAGTGTTTGAGGAGATAAAGGTTGAATGTGGGGAGAAATTGGACAGCTGGTGTGTTTGGACAGTAGGAAGAAATCTCAACTGGAACTGGGGACCTATACGCAAATATCCCCAACATTTACATCTGGCGGTAGTTTAAACGTTGCATTTCCACAAGGGTTGCTTTCTATGAAACAATTTGAATTTCAAAAATTGTAATTTAAATTACTTAAGAATATGAAAATATTTGAATCTGAAAAAATAATTTGGAATTAGAAATTAAAAAATGATTTCCAATACAAAATGGATTTTAAAATACCTCATAATAATTCAAAAGATGGCTAAAAAATTATCACCAAAGGATGTAAATTTATTTGCAATATATATAAATTATTCAAATAAATTTAATGAATTTGTTATTGTAAATTTGAAATTAGTTTATTCAAACACTATAAGAAAAATGATTAATAACTGCGAAAAAAATTTGATGCTAAAATCAGCGTTAAGCTAATTAGTGAGTAAAACTTTCGTTGTTAATCTATATTATTTAAAATCTTTTAAATAATCCGTTGCTAAATTTCTAGCAAGTTAATTTTTCTTGCTAAATTTATTATTAAATAATATAGATTAGCAATGAAGTTTTACTTGCTTATTATCTCGACGTTAATTTTTTTTTTTGTTGCTATTGAACAATTTTCTTGTAGTGAAATAACTTCATATTAATTGGAATTTAAAATCGTTATAATATACAAGAATTGCTAAATATGTAGTTTTCGTTTGAATTTTGTTGAAACATATAATTATTGTAAGACGAGAAAATTTATTAGGAAAAAATACAATTTTGCCCTCCCTAAACTATTCTTGATGTAATATTTACCTCTCTAAATTAACAATGTGACGCTTACCCTCTATAATTAAATTTTTAGACAATATTGTCCTTATATTATATATATAGTTCAAAGAATTTCTTTTTCTAACAATTATGCATTTTAAGTTTAATGTTTTTTTTTTATAAAGAAAAGTATCTTTTAATTATAACAAATTATATATAGTTAGTGAATTTTATTATATTTTACAGACTGAAAATTAAGTAATAAATGAGTACAATAAATACCCTTCATGACAAGATTTTATTAATTTGGTAATAAAATTAAGTAATTAGCTATTTATTCTTTTAGATAAAAATGAGTATTTAATTAATTTTCTGAATATATTTTCTTTGAAAAATATGATGAATATTTATATTTATTCCCTTTTTCTAAAAATATTTAACTTTTGATTAATCATATATATTTGTCAATTTCTTTTGACAAGCATATATGAAATGTTGGTTATATTATATTTGTTGTGTAACTACTATATAAATTAATTTATACTCTATTTTCAATTTAATTTATTTCTTTATTAAAAATTTTAATTAAAAAATAATTTGGTGATGATTTATTGTAAAAAATTACTAATATATATTGAGAATAATATAATTATTCAAAGTATAAGGGGTATTTTTATCCAATTAAGAGGGCAAATGTTACATTTGTTAATTTATGGGGGTAAATGTTACACCAGGAATAGTTCAGGGATCAAAGTATATTTTACCCAATTTATTATTATTAATTTAATATATTTAGTCGAGAATCCATCAATTTAAATACCATTTGAACTGTTTTTTTTAAGTATCTAGAGTTGAGTTATCATATTAATTTATGGTAAAAGTTAGAGACTTATTTATTTTTTTATTATATAAAAAAAGAAAATTATTTTAATATATTTAAATTAATTAATAGAATAATAATGCAAGTCCGCAACTTCCATTATTATTATTATTATTATATTAATTTAAATATATTAAAAATGATTTTCTTTTTATATAATAAAAAATAATTAAGCCAAAAGTTAGATCATAATAACCATATTGTTAATATTATTACTTAAATTTTATGTATTTCAAAAATCAGTCAAGAACTTTGTAAGAATATCTTTAATCATCATTATGGAAGAAAAATCATAGCCAAGCTTAATTTAATTTGCAAACAACTCCAAATGCTATATGCAATTTATGGTAAAATTAAGAGATACTCTAAATTTGATGTATATATACTTATTTTCTTGTGATTTGAAAAATTACATTTAGTACTCTTAGTATTTATTTTCGCCCAACAAATAAATCATCGTGTTAGTTAGATTCATGAAATTTGTTGATATTAGAAAAAAGATTGAATAAAAATTCATATTTATTCCGATTGACTTACCATTTGGTCAGAAAAGATTTGTTGGACTTGCAATAAATCAGTCGCAAGTCAATCAGAGCTAAATATGGGTTTTTATTCATTTCTCATATACCAGTATATTTCATAAATTTTGACTAAGAGATGGATCTATTTATTTGACGAAAACAGACGCAAAAAGTACTAAATGTAATTTTTCAAATCACAAAATATTTATGTATAATTATATCTATATTTAAAAAATAATAATAATGTAATTATCCCTCAAAATTATTTTTGCAGGATTAGGCGACAAAATAATAGTAAGTCATCATTTTTGGAGGATTAGGCGACAAAATAATAGTAAGTGAAAGCCACTATATTATCATTATTGCAGTCCAAATATTTGCACTCATAAAAAGTTGGTGAGGATAATATTGGATAGAGCTTTAATTATAATTTTTTTTATACTTAAATCAATGAAATCATTATGAAAAATAGTTTGAGAATACATATGATAAAAGAACATATTTGGTGTTTGCAGCCTATGTTATTTATAGAAATGAATAATTTATATGATTGAACAAGTACAGTTGATTTAGCGATGACCGTACACATAAAGATTGGTGTGGCCTCGAAAGATATCATATGTTTACAGTTGCTCAAATCGGTTCTATCAGGATAGTCAGGTGTGGATAAGGTTTCGTACATACTATTCACACTAAGGTACGTGAAAAATATTATGAAATTACAATTTTACCCTTGGCATGCAGAATTATTCCTCCAAGCAGCGGGCGATGCATGGAGCCCACAATCCCCAGAAACTCAAAAGTGAATTCAGATAAATGGTTGATGGATTTGAATGTAACGTTGGGACAAACTTCCCATTTGTCGATCCTACCTTACTTTTACTTGTTTGACACTATTATTGGAGCCATGCCTAGAGGAAAATCCTATTTGCACCAAACGACAACATGACTGCATAAAACGACACACCCACCATGGCAAAATAAGACCAAGTATAGGATATGGTATAGATATGGAAGTGTTTGATTTGAAAGTTTGAACACCAAAGAAAAATACAAAGATTGGAGGAGTCCACATCCTTAACCTATCCACCATGCTTATTTTAGCCTCTACCTACTTGTGTTTGGTGCTCACCAAACTTTAATCATCACTATCTATAAATTATGAGCTACAATTGTATATATAATGGTAATTAATAATTTCAATACTTCCAAAGTAGAATGTGACAAATCACATTTTATTTTTCTATATATTTGTGACCATTAAAGAGAATATGGTCCACAATTTAATTTATATATATATATATATATATAAATATATTTGTAGCTTGCAATTCTTTTTATGCCCACATATCTAAATCTCACCTATATGTCTACAAATCCTTTTTTTTTTTTACAAAAGACTTTTTTTTGGATCTTGCAAAATAATTATTTTATTATCTAAAATTAGAATTATTTGATACCATATATACCATCTTATTAATATTTTATTTTATTTTTATTAATTTGAAGGGTATTCAGAACTTTTTTTTTATTTAAAAGCCCTAATTCAGAAACCAATAAGAAAAAAATCGAATTGTAATTAACTATCGGTTAATAATTATAAAGAGTATATATTTTTGTAAACATTTACAAGGAATTAATAAAAAAACTATGCTAATGAAGTTTAGTTTAGTTGGCGAAGTTGAGGTTCCATGACATTTAAGGTCATAGGTTCGAACTCCACCAATACTGCAATATTAGATATTCGACATCAATGATTGTAATCAAATTATTTTTAAATAATAACAATTATCGCTTTCATCTAAAAATAATAATAAAAGAATCACAAATAGTACTCCACTTTTTATTTTTTTTTCTTAATCAATAAATAATTAGTTTCGAAAGGTATCGTTCCGTCTCGATAGAAAAAATTAAGAAAAAAATCCAAAAAGAAAAGAAGAAAAATAATTAATAAGTATTTTTTTCATAAGATAAACATGAATCCATATCAATAATTGGTGTTCTTTTCAACTTGGAATAGGGAAAGTGTGGTCATACCTAATTATCCTAAGTTGTTAATTAATTAGAATAATAAGCTTTAACAAACACGCTTATGAGTAAAGTACCAAACCCGCTTTTAATAAAATAATTTCCTATTTAAGCTACCTACTGCCTGCTACATTCCTGGTCAATTAAATAAGAAGGAAGGTAGAGGGCCCCTAATTAATTTAGATTATGTATAAATAATTATATATATATCCACTCAATTATTATATGTAGTCATCATCATGACCTATATTGTTATATTTAATTCTTCTTTTAATTATTTTTTGCAACTTAGATATCAAATACATATATATATATATGTAATTAAATATCAGCTATCGAAGCACACTTGACGTGAGAGCATAAATTTATTACTTTTATTATATTTATTTAATTAAATAAAATAGATAACTGATTAAAATCGATAAAATAATTTCACTCTGAATGCACACAAATAATTTTTTATATATAAATAATTATTTGAGAAGATTGTAATTCATGAAAGAAATAAATATAATCAAGGGTATTTTAGTCAATGCATATTTTGTCTACCGAAAAATTGACTAATTTATAATAATACAAAAAATAATTTAATTAATTTATTTAAAAAATATTTAAAATAATGTTAAATAATATTATATAGGGGTATGTTATGATTAATTTGAATATAATAAGAAGCTACCAAAAAATAAATAAATATATAGAGTTAAGCAATGGAGGACAACCTACTCCCATGTTTTTTGGCCATCTTTTATTTTGTATTATTTGTCAACAAGACATAGACTAGATGACAAGGTATGATTGCACGGGAAATTTTAATTCAAATCGGGTGTGGTCAGATTTTAATTAATTATATGATAAATATGATATATTTATTATATAATTGATATACAATTTAAATAGATTGATAAATTACATAATAAATAGGAAAAATGCAAGCAACCCCCTTGTGATATCCCAAATGAGTAAATTATCCCCTTGTGAAAAAATAAATAGCGATTTACCTCCCTATATTTTTTAAAATACAACAATTTATCCCCCTATGATTTTTAAAATGAAGCAATCTACCTCCCTATATAAGGAGGTAAATTGCTTTATTTAAAAAAGTATAGGGAGGTAAATTGCTATATTTTTTTCATAGTGGGGTAATGTGCTCATTTTTAATATCACAGGGGGATAAATTGTTATTCACCCCATAATAAATATACTACACTTATTATATGATTGGTTCAATCCATATCATTCGATATGAATAACAAATTTTGGCAACGGGGGTTCGTCATTGCATTGCCAAGTGAATTGAAAAGGGCTCTCCTGAAATTTATTATAATTATAAATATCTTCTTCTTATTTGAAAAATTACAAATACCTTCATGAAATTATAAATATTCTAACATATACTCTCAATAATAGACTGCCACAATAGAGTATTTGTTAGGGTATTTGTAGTTCGAGAGATATTGATAATTTTTTGAATAATGAAAAAGTATTTATAATTGTAACAAATTTTAGGTGAGCTCGTCCGTAATTTACTCTAATTTTAAAAGTAGAAAACCTAAAACGGATCGTCCAGAAAATTTAGGTTATATTTGCATGGAATGATTTGGATTTGAGAAAATAAATCGAGCAATATTTCATAAAATATAGTTCAAAATGAAAGTCGAAGAATCTGAAATCCTTACCTTCAAATCCGACTATCCAAACACAACGCTAGATGAATAAGTTTTTTCTTTTTTTTTTTCTAAAAAAAAAAGTCGGATAGCTCCAACTTCGATTACTATCATGGACCAAGGTACACCTTCAAAATTATAAGTCGCTTACAAGGGTACTTATAAATTATCAGCAAATGCAATCACAACATCAGAACAAAAACAAACACAATCTTTTAATAGAAAATAAGTTATTTTTATTAAATTGATTCGACATGAGTTTGCAAATTAATCTGGTTCTGGATGTACAGACATAGATTGGTGAATCCATACTAATTAATATAAAATAGAAAGTCACATTTCACTCACAACTAACGGTTTGCGACACTACAACACTAAATTTTAAATATGAATAATATCATTAAATATTCATACCAATATAACTACTTATTTATTGGAATAGTTCACATTATTTTTCAATTGTCGATATACTATTATATTTATCCTCCGAGTTTACTCATTTAATCACTTAACCAACTTCTAATTTTATATTAATTTTTAATTTTAAAATTTATACTATATCTATCTGAATATGTGTACATAAATTCTGTGTGCCACGCTGGCTAATTTACGTAAAAGCTCGAATGTAGTCCAACAAGGCAACAAGACCAGAAATCTTATATTTTACTGGTGTGTTTGGTTTAGGGCATCAAGTAGATTCCATGTTTGGTTAGGTTTTGGATTAAAAACAGTACTGAGCTCAATAATTGGAAATAAGATTTTGAATTATATATTGCTGGAAGACTTTGTTCTGTAATGATATGCAATTAATGGTTGAGAATTAAATTAAATTAAATTGTTCGATATTTGATTGAAGTTAATCATTAAAAGCTGGTATTAATTCGATTTGTTAAGTTTAGGAAAATAATCTTGAACAAAATTTTTTATTTGATAAACTTTTAAATTCGACACGAGTTCTATTCGATTAATGCAAAATAATAAAATATATAATTAAAATATTAGATTATTCAAGCTCAATTCGTATTTGATCCAACTAAAATTCGTTTGAGCTAATTAGAGTAATAATTAGATTAAGTTTAGATAAACTTAGATAATTATATATACGACTCGGTTCAGGTCATTTACAACCCTATATATAGTATGGGAATCACACAACTTCTGCCTTATTCCCTTTTCTTGTAATCATGTCATATATTTTCGATAATATATTTATTTTATCAATTAAAAGTTACTCATATCAATACATATATATTTTTTATATAAATGATATCCCCTCAATTATTTTTTCTAAAGCACAAAACAAGGGATGTAGGGCTTTAGTTACACAAACCAGTTGGACTAACCATGATGACCCATGAACAAAGTATTAAGCCCATAGCTCAAATCTTTACAACTAACTTAACAGGCCAAAAAATGAGCCCGATATAGCAAGGTGACTCAGCGGATTACAAAGATTCCACATCACAAGGATTTTTAAAGTCTTGGGACACGTCATATTGAAATTTTTTAACAAACTCTTCTTAGATCTGCAGTGGCCGACTTGGTAAAAATAAATTATACAAACTCGCTGAACTAAGGCTGACTGGGAATGACTCATTCCAATGGTCATATCTCCTTTCAGATAAGTCAAAATTTTCATCCATTTTTTTTGTTAGTTAACTAACTCATCTTTCACACGGTGTATCTTATGTTGCAACTACTTCCAAATTTCGCTCTCATCTGGCTTATAAATAGAGGTCATTATGCAGCCATAAGGGTGACAAGTATAACTCATTCTTATGCACTATTCTCTCTTGTTTTTACCAAGTTCTTGGCATATTTTATACTCCACACACTCTTTATTATATCATTTCAGTATTTCAACGTCTCTCAACTATTATTATACCATTATTCTCATATTGCATCAAGTTTTATGATATTTATCCTTTAAATCAATTTGCTAATTTAAGTATCGTAGTGTTAACCTCTATTTTGTAGATTAGTCCTTCTTTGATGTTAGAAATATTTGTGAAGATCCTTCGACTATCGTGGTGCTACTAGACTCTAGTACACGCTATTGACACTGTCTATTGGAACGCTTGAACTAAAGGCGTGAGAAATGGACAATTCTAATAATGCATGTAACAATGGCTCCTTTGTGGGAAACACTTCTTCTCTGTTGTAGCGGGATATAACGCACCACCTTAGGATCAGACCTTGGGGGAGTCCAATGTTCCTGCTCCCACTATCAATTCATTGGTCTTACCATCTGTCTTTGCTCTATTCTTTTATGAATAACTAGCAGGTTCATTGATGCTGTTTTCAACACAACCTTCCTTGACCTTCTTGCTCCTACTACAAGCACGAGAGTAGGTCAAACGCCTCTACCTGTTGTTGGCAACTCTCTTTTTTGTGAACAACTCAACAGGCTCATTGCCATTGAGGCCAACTTACCCTTCGATGATCTCCTACTCTTATTGTCGATAGAGGAGTAGGGTAGACGCCATACTTGGAGAAACTCAACGCCTAAGAAGGACAAAAAGACAACCCCTGCTCTGCTCCAACACTATGGACTTCACCTTGTTGATCCTAGAACTTCGTCAGTAGGTAAGAAAGGAGATTCCTCACCTAAAGCAAGGAATCCCCTTCAGCAAAGGGATGATGGCTCAAGAACATCCTGCCGATTTCATAGCACCAACACATCTACCAACATTTTTAGAGTGTTACAAAGTATAAATACATTAATTTAATTTAATGTTATGAATAAATAACTTCATAATATTTATATTATAGATCTAAAATTATATTAATAGTAACATAATTAGTAAAGATATAGAATATATGAAATTATCTAAACACTTACACATAGATTACTATAGTTACATTTATTAATTTAAAAAATATCATTGAATTATGAAAAAGTTCAATATTCTTAGAGAATTTTAAGAGTATATTTATATAGGGAAAGTTTTTATTTTGAATTAAATTATATAATAAATTCATATAAATATATATAAACATTAAAATGTCATTCTATAGAAATGTGAGAGTTATTATGAAAAATATATTTGATGCAAGCAAAAATTGGTACTCTTGTCTAGTTGAAGCTCACAGCAATGAAATAAAATGGTAGAGTACAAGTGAATAAATGAAACTGATATTACTCGTTAATTGTATACAAATAAGAAATTGGAGGTAGAATTCATTCGGTTAGATAAAATCGAATATCTCACGAATTTGTTAGAGGATTCCCATGAAGTTGGTAAAATATTATCTCAAGTGGTTAGATAAGTCAAAATCCACGATAAATTCGGTTGACGGTCATTTCCAAGCGATTGAAGTTTCTCTACGAATTTGATGGATGATTATCCCTCAGCGGTAGAAGGATCCACGATCCTCGGGGATGGTTGGAGTCAGCTACGGATGAGGATGTCTTCTGGTGATAAGGATGCCAACATGGAGTTTCAGAGAGGTGGCTAAGGCGACGCTTTTCCCCAGTCGAAGCCCAAACTTTAACGATTTAGGGGCTTTGATTGGGTGTGCAACATCTCCCACGGAAGCGGCTGATACTTATTTGATTCTGTAGGATATGTTTTCAGATATCCTATTTGGATGCCACCTAGAAAACCCATGGGCACTACGTGATATGGGGTTCTACTTTGGTCAGGGAATTCTAAATCCCTAAGTTTTCTTGTGAGTCTGTGAGGCACTCTTGGATCTGAGCCTCCTCGAATTTGGATCATTTGGGCCTTTTGGGGTCAATTTACTTCTTCTCGACACCTTCTGTCGGACTCCATGGAGGTTCTGGCTTTTTTTTATGGAACCTTGGGCCTTTACACGAACTAGGCCTTGAGGGCATCTTGAGTCTTGCATTTTTTGGGCTCTTACAATTTCTTTCTTCCTTTGAATTGCTTGGGTCTTTTTAGCTCAGCCCATTTTTACATACTTGAACTAATTCGGCTGAGGGCACCTTGAGTCCTGCATTCTTTGAGCTCGTATGATTTTTTTCTTCCTTTGAACTACACTCGGGCTACTTTTATTAATTCGTCACTAATTTGAGTTTTGAAGGTTTTAATATATTTTTTACAAAGTCTAATTATTAAAGCTTGGAAAAGTCCAAAAAAATCGGTGTAATTATTTTAATAATATCAGAAAAAAAAATTACACAAGTAGTGTTGTTCTGAATTTTTCAAAAATACAGGCGGCACCGTGATTTTTAATCGCGGTGCTACCATTTTTATTTTAAAAAAAATAGAAGAAATCGCGATGCCTTTTCTTATTTAAAAAAAAACAAAAATTTAGTGCCACCGCGATATTAATTCCCAGTGCCATTTTCTATTTAAAAAAAAATAGATATTTTTGTCCCTAAGGATTGTGCCTATTTCATCTTCAAATTAATACTACACATGGTTTATCAATTAATATGATGCGGATGGTTTATCAATTTAGAAATCAATTTAGATGGTTAATAATATGGGTATACTACATTAATATTTTTTGAGATTAGATCAAATTACACAAACACCGTCTGTGTTTTATATTAAATTAAAATTATTTTTCTATAAAAATATATTCTAATAATAATAATAAAAAAAAATAATTTTTTGCTCGATATCGTTACTTCAATTAAGTTACGCGATATAATTGATGTCAATTTTGATTTTATTTCTTTTAAAATATAAGTTACGAATAAATTTGCTCTTAAATATTTTAATTAGTTATTTACCTTCTTATTATATTATGTCGTTTCGAATAATATTTAATTGTGTATGTATATTATCATCTTTAATTTCTTCTTCCCTTTTTTTTTTTAAGTAAATTACAATGATTTCTATTAAAATTTGGTATAATTATAAATATTTTTTTATTGTTTGAAAATTGTCATCAATACCCCCTGATCTTAACAACCATCTAACAATTAGCTCAATTAATTAGTTTTCGAAAGTACGTAATATAATAAGAAGATAAATGACCAATTAAAACATTTAGGAGCCAATTTATTCGTAATTTATATTTTAAAAGAAATAAAATTAAAACTGACAACAATTATATCACGTGACTTAATTGAAGTAATGATACCGAGCAAAAAAATTATTATTAGTAGAATATATTTTTACATGCAAAAATAATTTTAATTTAATATAAATCACAGATGGTGTTTGTGTAATTTGATTTAACCTAAAAAAATATTAATGTAGTTTACTCATATTATTAACCATCTAAATTGATTTCTAAATTGATAAACCATCCGTATCATATTAATTAATAAACTATGTATATTATTAATTTAAAGACGAAATAGACACAATCCTTAGGACAAAAACATCTATATTTTTTTTATATAGAAAATGGCACCGTGAATTGATTTCGCGGTGCCACTGAGTTTTTCTTTTTTTTTTTTCTTTTAAATAAGAAAATAAATAAAAATGGAAGCACCGTGATTAAAAATTGCGGTGTCGTCTATATCTTTAAAAATTTCAAAACAACACTAATTTTGTAATTTTTTTTTTAATATTATTAAAATAATTTCTCCAAAAAAATCATACACAATCGGCTCGACTCGAGTGTTTTTTCTTGCTTCGAGACTTCACTTAAAGTAAATTAGCCCTAAAAAAAAGACAAATTTTAACATTAGTTGAGACTTTGAATTGGGTGAAATTTGGAAGGTCCCAGTTCCTAAACCCTCTATTGTGTGATGCTCTCTATCCTGCTTAAACCTCTGCACTTCACATTTCCCCGTCGCTCTGCCACCGCCACCGCCACCGCTGCCGCCGCCGCCGCTGTTAGGGGCATGAGCTCTTCCCTCGACTCCGGGGGCTTGACCCAGCGAATGTTTCAGCTCAAGGTCGACCCTCTCACTGGAAGATCAGAATGGGTCGTTATTGAAGAAGAGGAAGAAGATATTGGGAACCAAACTACTCCAAAAGCCCTTCTTGCTGCTACGTCGTATCTTGACATGCTTAATGATTCCCGCCGCAACAGAGCCTTCCGTCAGGCCATTGACAAGACCGTCACTGGACCCTGCCATGTTCTTGATATTGGGTACACTTGGAGAAGATTTATAATTTAAAATTAAAAAAAGAAAGATAATTTTGTTAGCAATAGTAATGTTCACTCATTTTGCTCGGTATTCTTGGAACTTTGTGTAAATGGGAATAGGACTGAATTTAGATTATTGTATAGCAAGGAGTAGAGTGCTATTATATGATTAATCAAGCTCATTTTCAATATATCTTATTATCCTTTTATGTGTTCTTTTTGGTTAAAAGAAACTAGAAAGATGGAAAATGAATTTTGAGTTTTCACAATTACTGCTCATAAACCAGATTTAATAGCCTGTGTTGGAAAAAATGTTTGAAATTTATGCTTGGAAATCCAGACCTGGCATAACCTTTAATGCTGCTGAGATCAGCTAAATTCCTTGATAAGTGGTTGTGATGCGAGTTTTTTTATGGGTAAGACTTAGGTATGGGTATATTTTGGACAGTGCAGGAACAGGATTGCTGTCAATGATGGCAGCTCAGGCCATGGGCCTTTCTGATTCAAAGGGGAGCTCCGGTTTAAATGGGATGGTGACAGCTTGCGAGTCATACCTTCCCATGGTAAAATTAATGAAGAAGGTTCTCCGGGCCAATGGCATGGATGGAAAAATACGCATCATAAACAAGAGGTCAGATGAGCTGGACATCGGAGTCGATATCCCTTCACGTGCTGATGTTCTTGTGAGTACAAAGTTAATGATACCTATGAAACTCTGCTGGTAATAATCCTTGGCGTTAAGCATAAGTTTGGACTCTGTAGTGTAACTATAAATGTACTTGTAATTGTGGATAAGATGGTTGTTGCCTATGGATCGTCATCCGATCTCTTGAAAGAAGAAGATCATGATTGATACAAACATCTTCGTGTAGATTATGATGAACTGTTCTTAAGCAAAAGCACAAGAAGCACTTTCTGCTTTTCTCCCTTCCTTGAACTTAAGAGCAGAGGTTATGCGTCTCTGTTTGAATGCATTATTTCCCTGTATGATGTCCTTTGAGTAACTGGCATGCTGGCTAAGTCACCACCAAAAATGTGCGAGCATCTGTACTTACTTTGATGTGTACTTCAATTGTCTATTATTCAGAATGTCCTCTCCACACATTTCTTTAATGTTATTGAACTGCATAAGTAGAATAATTCCAATTTTCAGGTGTCTTCCATGATGCTGTTCAACTCAGTGCTGTGCATCATTACCTGACTATATGCCATTTAGTTTTGATAAAAGAACTCGTATGGCAGAATTCTTTCGGTGCATTTATGAGTGTAGTTGTGACATTAATCTTCTCTGTGGTTGTATGTTATTATGATGCAGGTTAGTGAGATCCTAGACTCGGAGTTATTAGGTGAAGGGCTAATTCCAACTCTACAGCATGCACATGACAAACTATTAATAGAATATCCCCAAACAGTACCTTACCGTGCAACAATTTATGGTCAGGTAATTGATAAAAGCTACTCTGTTCTCCAACAAGTTACATATTTGCTAACTGACCTCAGCTGGTCGATTTTCATCTATCTTTTGTGGCTCAAGACACCTCCTCCATTCTTTTAATGAGGAAATTTGGCTGACTGAGTCTCTTCTACATATTCTGTATGTTGCATTAGATAATATTTTCTACTGTTTTAGTGTCGTGCTAGAGTTTGGGTCTGACTTTGCTGGTGCATATAAACATATATGTAAAATTCCTGTGTATGTGATTTTCATTATTCCTTACAGCTGGTTGAATGCCCATATCTATGGGAGATGCATGATCTAGTTAATAGAGAGGCAGCAGTATCAGATGGCATTCGTCTTGTTCCAAATGGGATGTTTGACCTTTTAGGCATCAAAAGACAACAATACGCAATGCATTGTAATTCAATGAAAGAAGGAATCAAACTGGTAATGATTATATGCCTAATGGGGGATTCTTCCTTTGCGTAAATAAATGTTTGTTATCCTATCAAATTTATATTAACATGCATTCTGTCCAATCTGGTACTTTTGTCCAGCTATCAGAGCCCTTCAAAGTTTTTGATTTTGACTTCTGGAGAAGGCCGGACAGTTCTCGTGAAACTGAGCTGCAAATAAAGGCTACCAATGATGGTACTGTTCATGCTATCATCTCATGGTACATGATTTTGCAAGTAGGTAATTTCTTACATGTATTACCCAGGCTCAATTATGAAAAAGTTGTCCTAATGCAGGTGGTTGCTTCAGCTTGACAGTGAAGGAACAATCTTCTACTCTACAGGGCCAGATTGGGTACACTGCCCTTCTGATTTGAAAGAGTTAAATTCATCCTTCCCAAGTAAGTTAAGCCAGTCGTTAGTATTCTTAAACATGCATTTATCAAATCAGGAAGTATTCTTGATGTAATTAAATTGTGGTACTGGTCAACCTTTGCAAAACTGACTTCAGAAGGTAGAGGCAATACTTTTTGTTTGTAATTTACGCCTTTTGAAATTAAGGTTTATGCAATAAAGTAATCCACTGTGAAGATGTGCCTATATATTGTGCTTCACTAGGCTCTGGGAATTGGTGTGACCATTGGAAACAAAGTGTTTGGTTCACCTCAAGCTCAGGTCTCCACGTGTTTAAAGATGAAGAGGTTTTGTTACATGCTGTTCATACTGAAACGAGCATCTCATATCAATTCGAGACTTCACAAGACAAGAAAAGTGTCACACTGCATGATTTCTGTATTCCGGATTGTCAGATTGTTCTGCCACCAGAAAGAATTGCTTTATATGGAGATAACTGTTGGAGATGTTTAATGCTTAATGCCCTCCGGAAAGCTGTAAGATTGTTTCATCCTTGACAGAGTATAATTATTCAAAAATGCTTAATTCTACCACTGATCTGACCTCCAAAAGTGAATATATGGCTTAGACGTGTTAGAGGTTGTTTTGCCTTGAGTTTAGTCATTTCTTATTTTGCAGTTTGATTTATTCTCTGCTTTTTGCTCTTTATGTTGACCCTCAGTAGTTATTCATTTCCATCTAATACTCCTGTTTCTGGACCAAGACCGGGGACGCTTCATGAACATGAAACGCTTGCTCCCTAATTGAAACACATCAAGATGTGCAATAATGAACAAAATGAGTTTTGGCCAAAGAAGTTTCTTACCGTTGCATTTGGTTGAGTGTTCTCTTTCTTAGTTTTTTTGAATGTGTATGTTTTTTCCCATTAATGGTGAAGTGGAGTTTACTTTTCTAAATATATGATGTGATGTGAATGGTATCTAATTGTTATTTCATTCCCCTAGACCCAATTTTTTGCCTCTTGTATTAGTTCCAATTCTAGTGGTAACAATTCAGACAATACCCTGCATAGTCTACACTGAGGCTTTGTGGTGCTCTCATTTATGTCAATCTATTCGTAGCTCTCCATAGTTGCAGACATGCTTATACCTATTACCTATCCAGCTTTGCTGTTGAAGTAATTCAAAATTTTCATTGGGTTTGCCTGTAAACTTTCTGCAAAGTATTTACCTCAACATGTTGGAATGCATGAGCAGAAATTTCTGATTATTGTTGCTCAGATCTATAAGGAATTTCATTATTCTTTCTATTCCTTACCTCATGTTTTCATCTATTATTTGACTTAAACTTTTCTTCTATTTTCTTTTCATTTTTCAGTTGCGTCAGAGTGTACATCAGTTGTGTTTAGTTGCAGATGATAGCATTTTCTTGGCAATTGCTGTTGCTCATCTTTGTAAGAGTTCACATGTGATTCCCTTGTTTCCTGGACTTGGGAATAAGGGTTCAGAATATCTGCAAAGAGTTGCTGCAGCCAATAACTATACCATGGATCGCATAGAAATTCTAAAGAAGAAGGACCTGCAATCTACTCTACAAGATTCAAATCAGAGAAAGGTAAACAAATTCATATTTAGATCTTTCACATAAAAAATTTCTGGGTTTGAGAATGATCCATTGACGAGCTAACTTGTGGTACTTTAACATATCTTCTTGGCCATTTATCATGAATTATCTCTTTCCTGATCTAATGGCTGTTGCTAATCTGCTTTAAATACTTGAATGGCATATCTATTCTGCAGATTAGCTTGTTTGTCGCGGAGCCATTTTACTATGGAAATGATAGCGTGCTTCCCTGGCAAAATCTGCGATTTTGGTAGGTCTTACAGCTGACTTTCATTGGTAGCTTTTATGATTACTAAAGCAGCATAGTGTCTAGCCCTGAGAAAAATAAGATCAGAAAGATGATTGGATCCCTTTTAGGATGATGTGAGATTCAATCTCATTATTTGACTTTGTATGAGCCACCAATTCTTCTTTTCCGCTATCTTCCTAACCACCTCATCCTCAGTGTTGCTCTATATTTGAACCATTGCTCTCTTCTCTCCATTCCGGCACCCATCAACAGTTAAAGATTTCATGCACCAGCAGACAAAATTCCATCCAGTTTCTGACCTCTAAAAGTTAATCAACAAATGTTCGTTACTTCTCCAAGTAAAACCCAGGAGGTGGGTTATGTCCACTCGTTTTGGTTTTTCCTGAAAATCAGAGATCAATGCATATTGCTGCGGAAAATGGCAATGGTAGTTCATTCAATTAAGTGAGAGTCCAGAAATCACAAGAAATAAGAAAGCTTTAATTATAGCTTCCATGGAAATGATTCTCTTCTAATTCTAATTTTCCAGCTTAATATTGTTTAAGGGAAGCTATAGTCTTTGGTTTCCTGTTGAAGATCATGATGTTTTGAGTTTCTCCATTCAAGCTCCACTTCTTTTTAGTTTCTAATCTTTTGGTCGTGAATAGTCATCGCTGCTGTTTTTGCTATCCTATAAATTGCTATTTCTAATTAACAATTTCAATTTGCTGTGTATTTCTAGTTTGCATTTAGAATAGTTAAAAAAACCAAGCTACTCATGTACAGCTCAAGCTTGATTGTTTGCTACTAATTTGACCTGTGTTCTAAACTTAGCTTGAGAATAATATCAGTTTGCTTGTGGAGCTACAGATAAAACCTATGTTTTATCTGAGCTTGAGCTCAAGCACAAGCCTGACAATACTCAGTTCAGCTTATTTGCACTGAAATCTCTGATCTGCTGTTGCAAAACAATGCCTTGAAGTTCCCTTGTTCTTTTATAATCTATGGCCCTTATGTTCTTTTAGTTCTTCTATTTTCTTATGTCAGAATTATTAGAACTTATTGTGCTCTATGCAACTGATTTGAGCCCATACAATCCCAAAAGTTTCTCCAGTATTTGGCTACGGTCATTGTACCCTGTTTCTGAAACAAATTCGTTCCCTGATTAGCTTTTGGCAATAAAATGCCTAATTTTATTTTATTGCTTCTTGGCTTTTCCAGTGCAGAAATATTAGGAACTGCTCACCTTTCTTACTCTGACCTTTTGTAGGAAGGACAGAACTTTGCTCGATTCTGTTCTTTCAAAAGATGTGCTAATAATGCCTTGCAGAGGTTTGTTGAGGGTTTGTGCAATGTACCTCCCTGTAAGTTGGTAACTTATATTCATTTCTTGAATAATTTCTACACTTGAGTCAAATCAAGAGACGGTATCCCATGACGTTCTGTAGGACCTCTGGCGAAGCCGTTGTTGCCTGAAAGAAGTTGAAGGATTTGATCATTCAGCTGTCAACATGACATTAGGAGGATGTGGAGGTTTACCCAATACAGAAGAAGGTCCTTTTCTGCCTTTCTTTATTTGGCAGTGTGGAGACACCAAGGTATTCTTGTGTATTTTTATCATAACGACCTTACATCTGTGAATTTCTATTGATATCATTGTAATTTTTATTTCAGGTACTAAGTGAAACGACAACTATCTTGGAGTTTGATTTCTCAAAGCTGATGAGCCCATGTTCTGGGAAAACTCAGGTACAAATCTCTCTCTTATACTAAAAATACTAAACGAGGTTCTTAACTTTCTTTATGGGAGTCGCATCTCACTGGCTTATTTACAGGTTCGATTTAGAGAATCCGGGATGTGCCATGGATTTGTGCTTTGGATTGATTGGGTGCTGGATGCAGAGGATAATACTGTCTTGTCAACGGGACCAGGTTCGTCCGTCTGGAGGAATCAATTTATATCCTCGTTGCTGATCCGGTTCATGCATACACTTATTTTTCCCGACTCCAGTAATGCTCTTTGCTGAATGTTTCAGATAAACGACACTGGAAGCAAGCTGTAAAGCTTCTAAATGAGCCTGTAGAGGTTGGAGACGCCCATTTCCCTTCAACAGAAATTGAAGCATGCTTTGATCCATCCAACGGTGAGCTCACTCTAAAACATGCCTTCGTCGCAAATCAAAGATAGCTTGTGATACCTGCTTCTTTCAAGAGTCTTAAACTGCTTTTTTCTGTACCATTTCCCATATTTAGATTTAGTTTGTAGGTTCCCGAAGTACTCAATAAACAGCTTCAAACATGATTACGGCCTGTCCTTCTATGAATGGTCTATTTTCTACTTTGTCCCTTAACCATGAAATATTGCGAAGCAAGTCTTGATTTGTGGGTCATTCGTTCGTGTATTTCCAGATAAAGCTTTTGTTGCCAGGAACTAATCAATTAGTTGAATTGACATCATTTCTCCTCAAGAGGCCATAGGTTCCAATCTAGTAGGTTTCTTCAACCCCACTGTTGTATGTCAAAAGAAGATAAAGCTACTGCGAGAGAGAACTCGAAATTGCCTTTTGGTGAAATTGTATGTCTTTTCGACTTACAATTCAACGTAATCCCCGTTAGCCCGAAATTCAGTGGGTGTTCCTATAAACAAAAAGGTTCAAGTGCAGTAAAATTTTTTGACATGGTTATAACGATGATATCACATGTGATCTAACAATCGAGAGAGTTTATGTAAGTACAAATTCATATGACGCGTCCCCTACATTGTTGCCAAATCTTCTTGCAAGACAAATTGCTGCAAGGGAATAAAGCCCTTGCGTAAGAAGAAAAATGGTACTTGCAAAAAAGGATTGGCATCTTGAAATATAAGTAAAAGGCAAAAAAGAAAGTTCTTGAATATCTATATCTATATATTTATAAAAGTATGAATCATTTAAAAGGTTGTTTTTCTGTTTTTGATTGGGCTAAACTAATCTTGTAATATTATCTTTTTAAAGATAAAAATGTAAAATAATATACTCATTAAGTACTATTAATTGCTTTTTAATTACACATATTGACTCTTATTAATTAGTTTTAAATTATTCATATTTATTCCTATTAATTATACTTATTTATTCATATCATTTTATTATATACTATATTTTGTAGTAAAATACACTTACTAGATAAAAATGCCCTACCGTATAACATAAAATGAAAATCATGAAAATTGAAAGGATTTAGCGTCGAGAAATTCCGTAGCATATATGTAAATGAGAATTAATTAAATCACTTGACATATTAAAAATTATAAGTTAGACGATAAATGAAAATTAATTAAATGAATTGTCATGTAAAGCAAATATTTTAAAGAGTAACATAGATTAAAAAAAAATGAGAATTAATTAAATCACTCATCATGGAAAGTGTGATATACTAAAATGTAATTTGAGGTTTTGAGGTGTAATTACAGGGTTATTTATATGATTCTTTAATCATATTTAATACAATAGAACATAATGTGAGTGTACAAGTTTTGGTCTTTACAACAATGTATGACAGAATTTGAACCTTGCAAAGTTGTAAATGGGCTCATGATCATAGATAAATATTGTCTATGTCTATGTATATTATAAAAGTGTGAATGATTTTATTACTAGTTAGTACAAGAGTTAAAAAATAAAAATAAAAAGTTATTATTTAATTTTTTTCTTCGTTTGCACAACTAGGAAAAATTTAAAATCTTATTTGATTCGTGAAGCAAATTTAAAGTATGAATTAACTTAAATGATAACATTTTATTACAAATATAAGGATGTAAAAAGCTGTAAAAGTAATATGTTATAAGTGAAATAAATTTAAGGATGAAAAGTTAATATTATAGAGATATAAGACATAAAATTTCAATAGAAGGTAAAATAACAAAAATATTAATTATCAATGTTTTCATATGAAATAATGGTGAGTTTCTCATCACAAATATAGAGATGAAAGATAAGGATCATGGAGAGAATTAATTGTAAAATCTAAGTCTGGAAGAGGAAAAGATGTGACATGTAAAAAAAAATACCTACCTTCTTATAAAAAAATTGAAGATCATAAATCTAATGAAACATAGGAAAATACTCAGGGGAGTCATTAATTAGTGAATTTTTTTAAATAAAATTAATCATTTAATTTTTAATGATTATCAATTAACGTTTACTGAAATTTTAACTTAAAAGTCGTGATCAACTCATTTGCTTAGGGTTAAATCAAAGTGTACAATGAATCAGGTCGGCCCAGGATCAACACAGATCAGCTCGAAAAAACCCAGTCTAGGACCAAGCCACTATTGTACATGGTCGGTCTTAGGGTGATCTAGGCCTCCGAATGAGCCCCAATTGGCTCTATTAAATCCAAGCCAACTATGGACCAACTCAACTAAGGCCCGAACCAAGTTTGGATGTGCTTGTTTTATTTTATTTTCTATGATATGGAAGTCTTCTTATAAATAATTACTTAAATTTATAATTCTCTTATGGAATAAATAAATAATAAATTAAATCACACAAAAATTTATATATAGAAAAATAATAGTTATGAATGTATAATGAATTTATATAATAATTTGACTAACAAGCTTACAATAATAAACTTAGATGATAATAAATTAAAATAAATTAAAATAAATTTTGAATAAAAACAAAAAATAATAGTATAAAATATTTAGAAATAGAACAATAATTTTTTTTTTAGTTTCAAAAGTATAAAAAATTAGTAGAATAGTCAACTTAAAAGAATAAAGTAAAAATTATATGTCATGCATTATTTAAAAAAAAAATGCCCAATAAACCTGGCCTAGGCCCATTCTAGGACCAGATGATCCTGGGCCATTAGGCTAGACTAGGCCCTAATATTCCTAGGATTCGGCCCAAGACTACCCCGGTCCCAAGCGGGCCTGGGTCGAACCAGCCCATTTTTTTATTAGTTCAATCTGGTTCTTTGTGGGGTAGCTTAGCCCGACTCACTGTTCATCTTGAGGATTGAGTACACCTATAAATAAGGTACATAATTGTGACAAAGATACACAAAAATACAAGTGCGATATAAATGTGTTGATCACAACACAAACTCTCCCGAATATTCTCTATATTTCTCTCTATATTTTTCTTGGAGCATCACCATAGACTATTTGGATTTAATGTGTGTAAATAAGTGGTTTACTGGTAGTAATCCACAAACATGAGCAAGGTGTTTTCGTGGTTTGCACAACAATTGGAGCAAGATTCAATATGAAGTATCTTGAAGATGTTCGTGGGATAAATGGCGAAGCCAGAAATTTGGTTTACCCGAGTCAAAATTTTATAATTATTGCAAATTCATCCAAAAAATTAAATTACTATAATTTATCATTGCAAGTTAAATACATTTCATGATATAAATACAACTAATTCCTATCACTACTCCGAGAATGAGAGGCAAGTTGAAATCTACGAATTTGCATGTTTTGAAAATGTTGCAAAATCACTTCATCTTCGATATTAGGAACTATCTCCCGCTCAATATAACAAATAATCAAGTCATTCAGCCATTCATTATCTATCTTATTTTCCAATTCGGTTTTGACGATATTCATTACTGAAAAAGCTCTTTCTACAGATGTTGTTGCTACGGGTAATATCAATGTCAGTTCAATAAGGTGATACACCAACAGAAAATCACATGTTTTCTAGTTGCAACCATCTTGATAGCAAGACTTGAAAGATCATAACAACTGAAAAACTCATAACTTTGCCTCATATTGAAACTATATGTTTCAAGCTGATCTTTCAATAAAACAATATCACAAGAAGAGAAATCATCAGAATAAATCTCAGCGAGACGAATGAGCATGTCACTGTTGAATTTGGCAAAGGAATTTCTCGAATCAAGACATGATATGCATATGAGTAGTTTTATAGATCCCTCACAAAATCGGTTATTGATTTCAACAACAATTAAATCAATAACTGCAAGAAAAATCTCAGCATGATAATGGTGATAAAAAGTTACCCTTTACCTCTCGTGCCTTGAACGACCTCGGATAGGTATAGTATCCTCCATTCTTGAAACTAGAATAGACTTTTTACCATAAAACATCTCAACTTCTTTCAAGAATGCCTCCCATCCATTATCTCTCAAGTGTTGTAAGCGATCTTTTACGGTGACAATCAACCGCATTGCATTATTAGTGTTTTGATCTTTTTGTTGCAAAGCCTAAGATAATTCATTTGTTATTCCTAACACTCTTATCATTAAATGCAAGATAAATACAAATCAAAACTTTCCATTTTCTCAATCAAGCTCGATACCCTTCCTCTTTGTTCCACAATATTTTCATCATAACACACATACTACAGTATCTCTAACATTGAATCCCATATACTAAGGAGACAAACTAGAGTTATATGATGAGAACCCCAACGTGTATCACCTGGTCTAGCAATAGTGGTTTCTTGATGTTTGTCTCTTTATGAAAATATCTCACCCTTTTTCTAATTTATCTACAATCTTCTCATGATGATTTGGAAGCAATGCATCTCTTCTTTTACATGAAGCACCCACAATATTCACAATTATACTAATATAATTGAAAAAGTTATAAATAACTGAGAATTTTTTTTTTGCAACAGAAACAACCACCAATTTGCAATTGTTGGGCAAAGCAATGAATACAAAAAGTAAATAGATTTTTCTTCTGAATTAGTGTCTGCAAACTATGAAATTGACCTCTCATATTTGATGCACCATCATATTCTTGCCATCTTAATATAGAAATAGATAAACCATAACGAGCAAACATATTGTCTAGCGCTGCTCTTGGAGAAGGAGCTGAAGTATGGCTAACATGTTCAACACCAATAAATCTTTCACTAACTTGTCCCTTTTCATTCACAAACCTCACAATCACAGCCATCTATTCCTTTTTACAGATTTATCATGGGATTCATCAACAAGAAAAGAAAAATAACTATCTCCAATTTCACTGATAATATCTAACGTTGTCTCTGCTGCACAAGCCCTCACCAAATCTTTTATATCTGTGAAGAAGTCATTTAATTATTTCCGGATGCATTTTCATTAGCACACTTTCAACTCTCTACCCATACCAATTAAATATCTCCAAAAAAGCAAGACCTTTATTAATAAAAGTCTCACAACATGTATAACAATTGTAATTCAAGTACGATAAGCTTCTTCCGTCTTTCGATCTTGAGATGAAAATACATGAGATACACTCTGCCTTTAGTTCATAAAATCCTCTACTTGTCGCCTTATATAATTATGAGCACTACCAACCCCATCAACATGTTCTTTAAATGCATCGATTGCCCTCTTCCAATGGCTAAAGCCAGTCTTTGAAAAGGATCACCCCATGTTTTGCACTTTTACTGGTTGTTTAAAAAGATAGCACTATAAACAACACGCTGCATCTTTTGCTACACAATCCAACCAATCATTGTTTTTTAATCACGCAGCTCTAAGTCGGCAAATTTATTTAAATAATGTAGAAAAAAAATTTAGAGATTTGGTGTGGTTCTGAAACTGTTAAAAAATTGAGCGTCACCGCGGTGCCAACATTTGCAATTAAAAAAAAAAAATTCAAGTGTCACCGCGGTGACACAGAAAATTAAAATATATATATATATAATATGCCACCGCGGTCAACGAATAAAATATTAAAAAAAACAAACAGGTAAAGAACCGCTATCTGAGATAGCGGTTCTTCACCAAAACCGAAAAAAAAAATTTGGTCAAACTGCAGCCTGCAAAATTGCAGGCTGCAGCAACCAGGTGCTGAGCCACCGTACTCACGCAGTGCGGTGGCTCAGCAATAATGCATGCCATGCATGTCCTCACATTGCAGCTCACACTATTTTAAGTGTGAGCTGCAATGTAAAATTTCACTCCACAAAGCAAAGCAAAGCAGCTGCCTACATTGTTCTTCATCTTCCTCCTCCTCTCGGCAAATACTTCCTTCTTCATCTTCCTCTTCTCGGCAATTTTTTTTGTTATTCCTCTTGGGCAGTTTTTTCTTGTTCTTCCTCTCAGTTAATTTTGAAAAATATTTGAAATCAATATGTCTCATTTTGGCCCTATCGATACCAGTGTTCTGTACGGGCAATTAAATCATCGGTCTGAGGATGTATCCAAAAATTCGGATACAACATTATCCGTGCGACGTGGTGATATAGCCTTTTTTCGTGTCCTCCAACTAGCACCACGTCATATTCGTGTTTTGTAAGTACTCCAAAATATGGGGTTTCTTGGTGTTTTGCAGTGTGGGCATGTTGAAATTGACACCCACTTAATCACTGCATTAGTAGAGAGATGGCGCCCCAAGACACACACATTTCATTTTTCGGTGGGCGAAGCAACCGTGACACTGCAGGATATCGCCGTCATCTGGGCACTCCCGGTGGAAGGTAATCTTATTATCGGGGTAGATAGAAGGTATAATACCCAACAGTGGCAAAATTATTGTCATCAACAGTTGGGTTTTATTCCAAATGAAGATGCTTTTAGATGGTCGAGAATAAAACTGACAGTGTTATATGAGTATTTATTAGAAAATACATGTGATGATGATAGCCCGTTTGAGGCTGTGTTACAAGAGGCACGGATATGTGCCATGTGTATTCTTGGTGGGGTGTTGTGCCCTGATGCTACGGGGAACACCGTGTCATTGTTATATTTACGGCATATGAAAAATATAGACGAGTATTATGTTTCAAATTGGGGTTCTGCAGTGTTGGCATATCTCTACCGGGAGCTATGTACAGCATCACAAAGAGGGAAAAATAATATTGACGGTGTCATGCAATTATTACAGATATGGGCATGGTCTCGCATAATAACACTTGCACCCATTCCCTCGAGTGAAGCTTCATCTCTAGTGCCGACCATTATTGACCCTGACAACATTCTGCCTAGCCCTCCATATGCTACACGGTATGGACATTTTTATTTATTTATATAGTTATAAAAAATTTTGATTTCACTAACTTTTCTTAATTTTGATTTTAGGTGGTCGTATCATATATCCCGTACTCATACGGCGCACAATGCTCTACGTATAATAAGGGACGTGTTAGATCGTATGCAATTAAATAAGGTATATTGTTGTGATTTATTTTTTACTTTTAGTAATATAATTGATGCATTTGTTCCAAGTATATTAATTGGAGTTATATGGTATTTTAGTTTATTTGGACTCCGTATAATAATATTGCCGTCGAGCTTGAGGCATTGCCCTATTATGCAATACGCACAATGTGGAATATACGCTGCCCATTGATCAATTATTCATTGGTGGAGAAGCATCACCCGGAGAGGGTTCTCCGCCAATTTGGCTATGTGCAAGACATCCCCCCAAATCCATTAATCAGTGAACGTCGTTTACACACAGTAGATAGGCGGGGACGTCAGGACATGGACTGGGCAACGTTTCACGCAGAGTACATTGCGAAATGGAACGATGTGCAATCAATGGTGGTGGAAGAACCCATTATTGAAGGTGGTCGTGATACCGTTCCTGACTATATGAACTGGTATCATCAAATTACTCGGGTTCAGATTTCACATAATATATTGTCTACGAACACGCCGGGCCCACGACCGACTGACACCCGTGATTGGGAATTTGTGGTAAACACCTTGTATTTTTTTTATATTAATTTATTTTAGCCAGTTAATTCTGCTGCTAATTTGATTTTGTTTACCAGTATAATAGAATGAAGCAGTTAGTAATTGATTGTGAAAATGCCGGAGATGATGAACAGTCATTAAGAGATACTCGAGCGCGAGCGCGTACGATCGGACGTGAAATTATGAACTTTTCTAGTTCACGGTATCCAAATGTTCGAGTTAGACCAGCAGACACAGCTCGTGGCAACGCATTCACAGAGACTGGTCCGTCAAGTGGGCATGCCGAGGCCGGGCCATCTACTGTTTTTCCAGAGGCTGGTCCATCGAGCTTTTACCCGGAAACAGGTCCATCGACTGCTTACACTCCATATGCTCCATATCTATCATTATTTGATGGTACATTTACACATAATTTTAACCCGCAATTTCGAAGACAATATGATGTATCACCAGTTCCATTCGAAAATACCGATGTGAACACACCCGGTGACCAAAGAGATGATAATCCTCCCCGAAGAAACAGAAGACGTCCACGTTGTGGCACTGGAGGGCATTATTAGATTTGTGTATTACATACGAAAATCATAAGAATATTGCATATGTAAATTGAGATGTCTATAAAATTTCTATTTTATTTAATGTGATTTTATTTTATTTTCCACAAGAGCAATTTACATTCAATTTAATGTTTAGTATGATAATTAAATATAAAATATGATTATTAAATATTAAATATGATTATTAAATATATATACGTGTATATATTCAATTTAATGTAAAGTATGATTATTAAATATAAAATATGATTATTAAATATATATACGTGTATATATTCAATTCAATGTAAAGTATGATTATTAAATATAAAATATGATTATTAAATATATATATACGTGTATATATTCAATTTAATGTAAAGTATGATAATTAAATATAAAATATGATTATTAAATATATATACGTGTATATATTCAATTTAATGTAAAGTATGATTATTAAATATCAAATATGATTATTAAATAAAAAATATAATTATTAGGTAGGTTCATTTCAGTTCCCATTTTATCATTTGCAATTACATATTATAAATATAAAATTGAAATGTCTATAAAAATTTGACAAGATTTGCAATTACAAAGTTGCGTTTCACCATATGTAGCATGATACAAAGTTGCATTTAACAAGATATTATCATCCACGAGCTTGACGAGCCTGATATTGTTGGCGAGCACGTACTTGTGGTCTATCCATTTCGTTCGGTATTCTAGTAGATACTTGTCTAACCGGGCCTCGACGAGCTCGCAATGCGGGATTATGTACAAGTTCAAAATCCACCGGATCCCAATATTCTTCACCGTATACAGGCTCAAACCTCCCTTGATATGTGTTCTTGTATGATTGTACACTGTAATAGTGAGGAATAAAATTTGACGCATTAACCCCAAAATGCCGACATGCCTGAATGGCATGTGAACATGGAATTCCAATTGCACCCCACTTGCCACAAGAACACATACGATGCTTCAATTTGACGACATAAGTACGGGAACCCTGCCCGGTCAAGCTCAATGTCACCACTGAGGCAGATTGTTGGTTATAGTCAAATTTCTGAACGATGTGACGTACTGTCTCTGCCTGTCGGGCTTCAAACAACTTGAACGCAAAATCAGCCCATTGTTGATTTGCATTGATCATACGATTACACCGTGTAGAGCGCTGCAAGAAATACTGTACAGAGCGGGATAACGTTATTTGCACAATAGCCATAATTGGTAAGCGTCTCACACCTTTTAATACTTCATTTATGCACTCAGACATGTTTGTAGTGAGGATACCCGTTCTCCAACCACCATCATGCACCAACGTCCATTGAGCCTTGTCAATTCTCCCAAGCCAGTCGTATGCTTCCTCGTTCAATGATTTGATCTCTTCCATGATTCTATCAAATTTTCGAGGATTGCCTTCTGCCCCTGCTCTCCAGCACATATCCTTCAACTGGATTTTCTTGAATTTTGTGTTAAAATTTGAGCAGACATACCGTAAACAAAATCGATATACTCCGCGGGGAAATTTGAATGCGGGTACATAATTTATAGCATTGATCAAACCAGCATGCCTATCTGAAATCAAACAAACTCGATCATCCTCTGACGGCAACAAATATTTGGAAAGCATTCGAAGGAACCAACGCCATGACTCAAGCGATTCTTCGTCTACGAGTGCAAACACTAACGGCAGCACCTGCTGATTTGCATCTAAAGTTACTGCTACCAACATTTTATGTTTGTACTTCGTGTACAAATGTGTTCCATCCACGCTTATAACGTCACGACAATAATGATAACCCTCAATACATGGTCTGAAAGCCCAGAAAACATAATTCAACATGTACCTGCCCGGGATGTCTGTTTCCAAATGCAACCACTCCACAACTGCCCCAGGATTCCATTTTTTCAATGCCGCCATATATTTTTGGGCAACTTCTGAACAGAACTCTCCCACGTGCCGTACACCTGTTCTCTAGCGGCTTTCAAAGCATGTCAGGCCTTATGATATGGGATTTCAAAACTAAATTTATCTTTCACAATCTGCTGGACATGTATTATATCACAAGATGGGTCTTGACGTACCATACTCAGCAGATGTGTTGCGATCATACCCTTTCCTAAGTTACCATGGTGACGTACCATACTCAGCAGATGTGTTGCGATCATACCCTTTCCTAAGTTACCATGGTCAATAGAAATTTCATTCATCAGACATGTATGTGGTCCAACATATATTCAATTTCCTAAGAATATATTCAATTTAACATTATTCCTATCCATACCAATTTCTTCATACAAAATTAACTCTAACTCAGCAAATGTAGTACTACGAGAAATCTGCATGAATCCGAGTGGAGGACGATCATAACTTACAGAACCATTCGAATTAATTTATTGACCTCCAAAATATATAACAATATCAACGGTATTTTGCTCCGCCATATCTTCAAAATAAAATAAAATACACATCAATAAAAAAAAATTTCTAATATAAGAAGATATTTAAAAGGAACATATAACAAAAAAATTTAATAAATAACTTACTAGATGCCTTTTCAATTGTAAATCTTCAAATAAAAAGCGAACAAATTTGAGAAGAATTGCGCGGTATGGTGGAGTATGAAATTTTCGATGACTGCTTTTTAGAGTGTAAGGGATAAGAAATGAATGTTGAATTTTTTGAAGTTGGCGTTCAATTTTTTAATGTGAATGACTGAGGGAATGGAGTGTGATATATATAGCTAAAAAAACCGCGATAAACAACCGCGGTGTCACAAACAATAACGCAGAAAAATTATTTATCACCGCGCTATCTTAACGCGGTGTCAGAGACTGGAAAAGCATAGCAGAAAAGTTGATAGTCACCGCGCTATGTTAGCGCGGTGTCAGGTACCGGAAGGACAATGTGAAGAATGAGCCACCGCGGTACCTTACCGCGGTGGCTCATTCTTAATTTTTTTTAAAAAAAATATTGTATGCCACCGCGGTTCATTACCGCGGTGGCATATTAAAAAATAATTTTTTTTAATAATTCTGTGTCACCACGAAAATATAATTTTTTTTATTGCCACCGCGATTCATCACCGCGGTGGCTTATTAAAATATATATATTTAAATCTTTGTCACCGCGGTAAGTTACCGCGGTGACAAAGGCAAAACATTTTTTTTTAATTTTAAATTGTGGCACCGTGGTGTTTCAGAACCACACCAAATCTCTAAATTTTTTTTTTCTGCATTATTTAAATAAATTTGCCTAGTCTCCTCCATTTATTTTCATATTTTTTTGGGAAAAATTTTGTCCAATTGGTAGATAAACACCTTTTAGCAAATACTCTCTCCTAACCCTATCTCTAATTGCAACATCAATATCATCAATTGGTTTTCTAAGACCATGATCAACAACAATATCATCTGAATTAAACTCATCACGACTTCTTTTTTGTGTACTAGTACTTTTAGAAGAACTAGAAATATGTGCTTTTATTTCCACATTTGGTTTGCTTCTACAGACCATGTAATAAAAGATTCCACTAGATTTCGTGGTCTCTTAATAACTAATTTATCCATTCCCTGAAAAATCAAAGCTATATTTATGTATATTATAATCACAAATTTCTTAAATAATTTTTATCTAAACTTGTTTATTTATTCTAAGAGATTTAGATAAAATAACATAAAGAAAACATAAATATAAAAGTAATAGAAACTTTGGTAAGAATTATTACTTGATGTTGAAAAAATTACGAGATGGAACAAACTTTTCTTGTACAAGAGAAATTGTAATTTTCTTTTCTTTGTATAGCAGTTGCTCACTTGTTGATGAGGAAGATTGGATGACAATTTATATTGATGAGAAAGATTAGATGAAAATTTATATCTCCTTTGTATGAGCTTGGGCTACAAAGAATTAACCTTTACTATCCATGTATAGTTAAGCATCTTCTACTGAGAGGATATCTCTGTAGGATTACATATTTAATATAGTCATGATTTATTTAATTTTTCTCCTCATGAACAACCTATTTTTTCTTCTTTATTTATTTATTACAACATTAATTAATCGGCTAAAAGCCTACAAGAATTGATGTGTTAAAAAGAAAAAGAGTTCAAGGGCTTAGCCGAAGCTAAGTCATGTCAAATAAGCCCATTTTACGTATAAAAAAAAATTAATCGGCATATAGTCCAAAAGGTAGCCCAAAGCCAAGCCCTGTCAGCTGCATGGGCTTGACAGGGCTTGGGCTTACCTCCGCGTGGGATGATCTAGAAAATATTTATCAGGTGATCTTCAAGACAAGAAAAAATATACGTGCTCATAATTCAAATTAAATATGGGATTATTGACGAGCCAAAATTAAACTGTGAATTGTTACACTTGCGGCTGCTAAAAGTTAACTTACTCCGCCATTATGTGCCTTTGTTATTAACTAATCTATGTACATATATATTATTTATATAAACAAAATTATTTATTTATTATTATCCATTGTGTTCCAACAATTTAGAATAAAAACTCTAGTGAGTTGAAATAACCGATGCATAAGGCATGCGTTTGGCCGCCGGAAGAAATTAAAGTATAGCTATTTTTTTGTGTCATTTGTGAAGCAATGGGGTTAAGTTCAAGAAATGCTAAATATAATATAATCATCTCCACACATCCTCAACGGCCGTTTTAGGATAAAATTCCAATTATTTAATTATCCTCAAGTTTATTTTTATAATAATTAAAATAATAATAATTTGAACAATGATAGATCCATCATTTTTTTATGTCAAACTATTCATTTACTTGTAACAATCAAGAAGTTGTGTATTCGACTCTATGAATGTGGATGTATAGTCTTTTTCTTTTTATAATAGTGTCTTGTTTTTGTTTATTTTAAATATATTTATTGATTTAAAAATATCGATATATTGAATTAATATTTGAATTTGAACGTGATGGATGATGCAATAATAAATCGATTTTTTTTTTTAAAAAAAAAGAGCATATTTCAATATGTCTTTTAGCAACTCTCACTTCAGATGCCGATACTTCTGAAAGTTTAAAATTTTATCGGTACATTGGAATAGAGTGTGAATGAAATGGGTATTTTCCAATTCATTGTTACATATATGATTGGTATAATTTATCATATTGTTCTCCAAAGTAGAAGATTACTCGTTCGATTCCCAATATATGACATTCATCATTTCTAATCTATTGAGAATGATGTTTTTGTTTTTTTTCCTATTGTATTTTTGTGAAATAGCTAAAACCTCTCCTGTGTTTTAAGATAGGCTAAAAATTTTCATGTTTTAATAAATTCAGCGTGAAACGCACACGCTAGAAATACGTTTTGGCTTACCGACAATATTGCCGTAAGAAAACCACGTTAAAAAAAATACCACAGTGTCTGTCAAAACATCAGACACAAAAGGTTACATTATTACTTAAACAATGCGTCCCAAATTTCATCCATAAATTCGTTGAAAAATAAGTGTCTAACTTCCCATCCCCCGATCGAAATTCCGACTGCTTATGTAATTCCTTCAGAATACCGTTGCAAATATTCCAATGGACATCTTCTTCCATTGAAAATATTTTTCGACTTTAATTTTTGAGGAGGTCTCTCATCAGTCGTAACAAACTAAAAGATCACCAAAAATTCATCAAAAATGGCGTCGCAATTCCATCCCTAAGAGGGCTTCTGTTTCGTAATGAACTTCTTTGTCAAGTTTTTTAAATGTAATTTTCATTCCTAGGTTGCATGTAGCATACCAAATATTTGTAAGAATTTGTATTGAAATGCCTTCACTGTCCAAAAACTTGAAATAGAATAAGAAGCCAGCGATCAAATTCCATGATTAGCTTTTTTATGTCAGATTTCATTTCCACTACACAAACAGTCCTAAAGGTTAAATAGAATATATATGCATGTTTTTTTTAAAGGGTGAATAGCAATTTATCCCCGTGTGATATTGAAAATGAACGCATTATCCCCTGTGAAAAAAAATATAGCAATTTACTCCCCCCGTACTTTTTAAAATGAAGCAATTTACCTCCTTATACGGGAAGGTAAAATTGCTTCATTTTAGAAATCATAAGGGTGTAAATTATTGTATTTTAAAAAATACAGGAAGGTAAATCATTATTTATTTTTTAATAAGGGAGTAATTTACTCATTTGCAGGGGTTGCTTGCATTTTTCCCTTTTTCTAAATTCTATTTCGAATAGAGGGATGGATATTTAGTGGAATTTTCATTACATTTCCTTTTCATACATTTATATATATGTGTGTATTGAGAATATTAAACTAAGTATTATTAGAATGAATTTAAATGTCCCTTCTTGGAAGAGCTAGCGAAAAATGGACCAAGTCTTGTATTCTTTCCATAATAATGTATTCTTATCAAAATAAAAGAATTTGTACACAAAAACTTCTCACAATGTTTGACTTTTCTCTTCTTCTTTCAACTATTTTCAACTTTAATCCGAAAACTCTCTCTCTCTCTCTCTCTCTCTCTCTCACTCATATATATATATATATATATATATACACACACCATTATAATGATATATATAGGAAGAGAAAAGATGTGAGATATTCTTGTCCCAACCCCACATGCCACATGCCTATAAGTACCTAGCCCCAAATTTGACTCCTATGTACGTACAACTTATCCCACTAGCTTGGAAGAAACCCTCCCACCCAACCCTCCCGCATCTCGCACTCGTACGCGGTTGCAATAGTTGGACGAAGAAGATTGCGTGTTGATTATTATTGTTGTTTCATAAGTTGGCGTTCCCAAGTCTTGCTTCCCATCCTACTTTCATATCCAAGTTAATTGGATGATAACATGTACCACTTGTCATATCTCTTTTCTTATTATAAAATATTTGAGTAATTTCGACTTCAATCACCATCATAAATCAGAGTACATATATGCTTTCAAGATTGTAAGTCGCTTATTGGAATAATCATGTGAAGCGTACAAAAAATTTGGCCACATTACAAGGGTCGAATGATCTTCAAAAAAATCCTAAAATATCACAAGACTAACACTGCAAAACAGAGGTTAGCCTCGATGTTTAAGTCAGTAACTGATTAAAGAAGAAATAAAAGGAAAAAACTTGTAATAAAATGAGAATAATGATAATATATGATTCAAAATGGTGAATATTGGGGTGGAGTGCAATTTGTAAGCCTAAAATAGCATAAGAACTGAGAGAGAGTAGTGCAAAAAAGTGAGTTTAAGAATAAGTGTGATGTTGTTTGATTTTTCCAAATGACTGCATAAGGCACCTACCTATAGACGTGTACAAAGTTGGATACAAAGTCAAATACCGAGTTCCATACGCCATTAAAAAGCTATTTGAGTTGGCTATCATACTCAACAAACTGTTGGTGATTTTAATAAGTATTGGTTGAGATACGTGAGCTGGATGAAATCCTATCAGATCTGTCTATTTTCTCGGGAATTAGTTACTCATAAACCTTCCAGCTCATTTATGCCCGATTTACCTAGAAACACTTGGAGATATTCTAGGGGGACGTGTATAAATGTGTAGGCAAGCTATATGACGTGTCCTCCTAGTTGTATGATGATGTGTCCGGCTGAAATAGGCTTATTTCTTATGCCTGTCAGTTTAGTAAAGTAGCAGGTAAGCTTGTTGGTCTTTCTTCCCTATTGATGGGCTTTACCCATCCTGCTGATGAGCCAGCTGGACTTTAGCCGATTGGGCTAGTATACCTAACTTGTGGACTTGGTCCAATCATTTTAAGGGGCATCATTGTGAATTACCCAGTAACACGTGTTAACTTGTTTCTTGTTATCACATCAACAATGGGAATGCATGTGAGATTGTATTTGACGATATATATTGGCCGTTCGACCAAGCCTCTTATATTAATAGAGATTATACCTTAAATAAACAGTATAAAGATTAAGATTATATTACACCTTAAAAAAACATGAATATGACCAAATAGGACGAAAGCCCATGTCTAATTTTTTATTCGGCTTGGCTCAAACTGACAACCTTATTTATCAGCTGTCGATTACAAAATCACTCTATCGATCAAATGCAGACGCGTGCATGCGTACATGTCCGGCACATGATTACTCCTATAAATATCAGTAAAGTTATACACCATATGAACTTTATAAGTTTATTATGAAAATACATCTCGCTAATTGATGAGATGAAGACTTGGTACTTATAAGACTTTGCATTATCCATCCAAACCGATACAAGACGCATGTCTACATCAATAATAATATATGTAATTAATCTTGCACTCCATCAATTATCGTTTTTTATGGTGTGATCACGCCACATTATTTTAGACTCATTCAAATGAGCAACTATTTAAAGTTAAATATAACTTAATATATAAGATGTTTGTTCGCCGACCAAACCCCACCTGAAATATCTTAGACTTGAGGTTGCTTACGGCTATGTTTGGCACAAATTTTTAAATATTTTTTGCAATAAGATTAATATTACGAGATCAGCATTGGAGAATGTGTTATGACATTTTGAGTTGCTAATATGTTAGAGATATTTTTAATTAATTAATAATATCATATATATCAAACTCGTTAATAACTATCAAAGGTATGATTTTTTTCATATTTAAATTGGCCTAATAATTTAGATATGTATAAGAATATATATTAAGAAATATATATATATATATGTTTATATATAGTCAATTTTGAGATTTTTCTATAGTATTTGGTAAAATTTATTTGAAAAAATAAGACATGTTTATTTTAATTTTCAAAGTATGTTGGACCTTCTCGGAAAAAATGAGGAAAAGTGTATCGAACAATCCATGGGTTTTGTCTTGCAAGAAACCTTTTGACATTGAAAGACACTATGAATCCACTTGACCAAAGACTGAATTTATAGAAGAGTATATATATATATGTATATATGTATATATATATAATTTTATATAAAAATATTTGGACAATTTGACCCCAATAATACTACGTATTAATTAATGTATGCTTCCAAAATCATAGGCCGTGGTCCATATGAATTTCGGAAAATTATCCACCAATACAACTCTTATGTCGACAAAGGAAGTTAACCCATAACTTTTGTCAGGAAGTGGCCGGTTTTTACCAACTGAAGTATTTACATCTAAAAATAATTCCTTACACTATTATGACAACAAAAAAATCATGATAATTCAATATTATTAACTATGGTCAAATAAAATTATTGTGAAAATTTAAATTTTTACCATGGTTAATCAATATTTACCATGATTTTTAGTTACGGCAAAAACATTTGTCGTGATTTTAGCTATGACTAATATTTTGACCTCACTTGTAAAAACAACTGCAAATGATTGTTGTGGAGCCCTGCTTAATTTATATTCACTATGATTTTTTTTTCTTTTCAACATAGTAATGAACTATAGTTAAAAATCATATTCTCCCGTGTACTTAGTGATATGAGTTATTTGAATGACAGGATAAAAAAAAAAATTGTATTAATTATACTATGATTACTTATTCTATTTGAGTGAGTAACTCATCCCATCTAAATAGATAAGTAAAGTTATTTAACCCAAATAGTAATTAGTACGGGATTCTTGGATTAAAAACGAGTATCCATAATGTAAAGTAAACACCTTACTTGGATATACAGGATTGTTTATACAATCTAATAGTCAAAAGTAAATGGGGCCTAGTGTACCAATACGAGGTATGTGTTGGTGGGTAACCTATAAGTACCCTTACAAGCGATCTATGATTTTGGGTGCGTATTCTGACCTGTAAAGGTGATGGAAATGAAAGTTAGAGGATTTGTACACATGGTGTGGTTTGTATTTCATTTCAAATATCATGCAGTAATTCGGAATAACAGATAAAATCATTCAATTCATAATATTAATAACTTGACAAGTAGACCAACCGATTCATAAATCATTCGCCACCGTACTTTACTATTTAATTAGTAACAACAAATCATTATTTTTTTCTTTTATTTATTTTTAGTTTTGAAATTTTATTACTATTTAAATAAAATGCCAGCGGCACACGATTAGTTCGGGGAATCTTTCTCTATCCAGTTAACCTGACCGAGTATTTCTCCACTCAATAACCAACCTAGTTGATCTAAAATCAAGTTCGATGTAACCCCAAAACTCAAAAATTACCCGATCAGCTCTATCTAAGCTCGTTATGGCCGGGTTGGAAACCGAACAACTCAATCCAAACGGCCCACCCATAATCACGTGCACAAAAATTATGTCATGTATATTATTTAAGAACAAAAATTATAATATATATATTAAATAAAAAATAATAAGATTTAGAATAAAAAATCGAGTGGTCATTGAAGAATTAAAGTATAGGTGATGTGCTACACATCCTCAACGGCCGTTTTAGGATAAAATTCCATATTATTTAAGTTATCCTTAAGTGTATGTTTGTAATAATTAATAATAAGGAATATTTATGTCCTCAGATCTGACATAATTACGCATAAATTTTTTATAGTTTAGAAAATTACATCTGATACACCTGATATTGTTTTCGTTTAACAAATAGATCATTCTATTAGTTAAAATTTACTGAATTTACTGATATAAGCAAAATTATTTAATGAAAAAAATCATATTTACCTCTGATTGCTTGTGAAGATGCATAAGGATAGTTTGAACAGAAAAATATTCGTTTGACCTATAATAAATCTGTAATAAGTCAATTAGGGCTAGATATGGATTTTCGTTCAATTATTTTGCTGATATTAGGAAATTCAATGAATTTTGACTAACGGGAGATCGATTTGTTAGACGAAAATAATATCAGGGGTACTAATAAATGTATTTTTCTAAATTATATAAAATTTGAGTATTATTATATCAAATCTGATGGGTGGAGGTTTAATTATCCTTAATAATAATTGGAACAAATGAACAATGATAGATCTATTATTTACTTATGTTGAGATATTTACTCTGGTGTAACAATGAAGGGTATATGTATAATTATTTAAAAAAATATGAATAATTTGTATAAACAAATCATAAATTAAGGGATGAAAATGTAATTATCCCTTAATTTAAAAGTGTCCTTTCTTGGAAGAGCTAACGAAAAATGGACCACGTCTCGTATTCTTTTAATTATAATAATGTATTTTTTCTATCTAAATAATTAAAGAATTTATACACAGGAACTCAATCTCACACTGTTTGACTCTTTCTCTTCTTAGAACACTTCTTATATATATATTTATAATTAGACCAAATTATAACGACCTATCCCGAATTTTGACATAATAATAAATATATTGCCGTTGGAAAATTGTCAATGCACTGGATGTTTGACGACATTATATAATTATTGGGTGAGATTTGAAATAATTGTTGATTTTGCCCTTGCTGCATTGTTTTATTTGTTTAAAAATTTAGAAAAAATTATAAAACAAAACGGGACAAAGTGGATAGAAAAATTTTAAAACTTAAAAAAAAAAAGACAACATTGTCCGCTTAGTCCATAAAATAAGTTTTGAAAATTTTTAAAAAAGAAATACGATTATAATTTATAGTTCATAAAAGCATTTTAATTAGTCCACCACAAAAAAATAAATAAAACCCTGATAGAACTAATAAATTGAAATGATTAATGAACCATCGTCAAAATTAAAAAATATTAATAATTTATTTAATAATAAAAATATATATATATAATTACATCAAATTTAAAAAATCAATTGTAATTTCCAGTTAGTGAAAAATTCATGTCTCAATTACAACACTGCCACATCCCACATGCATGTCAGTACCTAAAAAGACAAACCCCAAATTTGACGCTACGTACGTACAACTTATCTAACTTGCTTGTAAGCCACCCACCCACCACCCACCCACCCAACCCTCCCGCATCTCGCACTCGTACGCGGTTGCAATAGTTGGACGAGGAAGTTTGCGTGTTGATTATTAAGGTTGTTCATAAGTTGGCGTTGCCAAGTCTCGTTTCCCATCCAGAGTTATTGATCGAGGAGGATTCTGACCTAGTGAGCCATTGTAGTCCTGTATCATATTATTTTGTAAAAAGTAGCGTAGCTACCCAGTGCACTTGGAAACGGAACATCGAATCTCTTCAAGCCAAACAAATTACTCAACGATTCGATTGATGCACATAAGTTGTTTCTGTACAACTCGTAAATGCTTTATTTTTTCATTATAAACAACGTACCTAAATTTTTTGTTTTTTTTTCTAATTATTTTTGTTTGCGAACTATTTAATTGCGATATTTGAAATATTAAATTTTTTATGTTCAAATATTCCGTTATCAAAATATAGCCATGACGTATTATTATTTCCAATAGTCTCAACAAATGAAGGTGAGGATTAAAATATATTTGGACTTTTTTGAGTGATTTCATCTATAATTTTAATTTTAAGTACATAGTAAAATGGTCGTCGTTTAATGCCTACACAATAGTTAGTTTAGATTATCAGGTCTGCAGATTAGTTGGTATATATTTGTATCTCTTTCAATGGTCGACATGGTGTGCGATGCGATCAGTATTTTATTACATGCGATATTATTCGTTTTTACTTTATATGAATCTTACGATTTTATTCTGAAATGTGTCCCGCTAATAAGAAGGCTCATGCAAATCCTTTATCTGCAATTAATTTAAAACACTTGTCTACATCAATAGTATATACCTCCTTATAACAATGAAAATATACCTCCTTACATGTACATATTAACACGTGAAACCGTATAAGGGTAATTTGATCATAAAAAGATTTACTTGATATGTAATAATTCAGATAACAAGTCAATCAGTGGTAATATAAAAAAAAATTCAATTTTTTTTGTTAATATCAATAAATTCCATGAATTTTGACTAAAGAAGAGACTTAATTTGTTAGACGAAAACAAACCTCATAAGTATTAGGTGTAATTTCTCAAACTACAAAAAATTCACGTCATTACACCAAATGTTAGAAAAAAACAAAAAAATTTAATCATTCCTATTTAGTTATGATTAGGAAATAGTTGAAAAACTAAGACATGTTTATTTGAATTTCCAAAGTATCTTTGGACCTTCCCCGGAAAGAAGAGGAAAAGTGTATCGAATAAGACATGGGTTTTGTCGTGCGTTGGTTTTGACTGTCGAGGACGATGTGAATCCACTTGAACGAAGATTGCATTTCTAGACGAGTATATATATAAATTCTATATAAAAATTTTGGACGATTTCAACCTTGATCATCACTACGTATTAGAACATGCTCATAGGTCGTTGTCTATACAAATATTTATAGATTATCCACTAATGTAATCTTTACGTCAATATGGAAACCTATAGCCTTTGCATAGAGGTGGCCGATTCTTACTGATTGGGCCAACAATTTTTTGTTTTATTAGTAGTCATTATAGCATGTTGTTTCTACGTGCATACAATAAATAACATTTCATACTTTAAAATATATTATAAATAAAAATAAAAAATATAAACCAGCACTTTCTTTTTTTTAAGAAAAAAAATTCAACTTAAGGATATTATTGACACAATAAAAAAAAAATAGTGCAACAGTATCACAAACCATTATTTGGATGGAAAATACTTTTCTTTTTTTATATTAGTATAGAGTAAGTGATGTATTGGTGGTAACTTACAAGTAGTTTTACAAGCGACCTATGATTCAGACCATCTTCGGACTTGCAGTGGTAATCGAAACTAAACCTATCCAAACTTAATGTAACCAAAGAAAAATATAGGGAATATTATATTTACATCCCATGATCTATGGTATATTTATCAATTCACCCCTATTTTTTGGAAAAATTTATGTATGCATCCACCAGAACATTAATATCATTTACACAAATCACCTATATCTTTTAAAAAATTACAAATACGCCCATCATAAACATCAATATTATTAATAGAAACCACCCATATTTTCTGAAAAATTACACATACACCCTCCAAAAATTTCAACATTATTACACAAACTACTCTTGTTTTTCGACTGCCATAGATAATTTCTGTAATTTACAAATTAAGGTAAGAATAATTTGTATAAATAAATTATAAATTAGGTGTGTATATGTAATTATCCAAAAATATATCCAAATGATTGAACACAACACTAATCATAGAATAAAGAGTATAAGTGAAAAGGAATGTTGAACATATGTATGTCCATTTCCATTTGAGGATTACAAGATACATAGATGAGAGGCAATCATGTGCATAGACAATGTTTTTAGCACAAGAACCACTTATATTTAATTTCACAATTTTGAATAATATTTAAACCTAACTATTTATAGAAATACAAATAATTACATATATGTTTAGTTTGGGTTAGTAAATAAAGGGAAGGTAAAACTAAATATATATAAAAAATTTCCAAAGTTTAATTTTTCTTCTGTCGAAAATTGAGCGGCAGGTAGAAGTATAAGACTAAAAAATATCAAAAAGTACCGATTTTATTGTTTTTTGCTATATTAATTATATTCATAATTTGAAAAATATCAAGATAAAATATTTAATAAGTATGTTTTACATCTAAATTTTTAATCAAATATGATTTCAAAAATATAAATAATTATTTTATTTTAAGAAGCGCGTAATGAAAAATTTCTAATAATTCAAATTAGTTAAACCCAATCTCTCGAATTTTTAGTACTTTCATCCCTAAAATTGTAATTTAAGAGAAGGGAATTAATTTTTTTTCTTTTTATTAAGCCTAAAACTCTGTTTTTAAAGACAACCCAATATTTTTTGAAATTTTAAAAAAATATCTAAACGTGTTCAAAACGTTGATGTCGTATTCTTTTTTCCTTTTTATTTTATATTTTTGGACACGTGGATGTCATGTTTATGTCTGATACGTGTTCGACATTGCATCCGATACTTTTGTGGAGTGTCCGTGCATTATAGTAAATCACACATCACATTTCACAAACAAAAGAAAACTAACTTAGGGGTAGTATCGATAATACAAAAAAGTTGATGTCGTGATGTCACAGACCGCCGTTTGTTAATAAAAAAAAGTCTACGTATATATTAGTATAAATAAAAATACATCACAATACTCAATTTTATTAAAGGGTAAATTACATCTTGCCATTCAAAATATACCCATTTTTACACTTTGCTATTGAAACTGTTTTTTGTGTCTATTTACCTTCTCAATTCTACAAAACTTATATTTATACATATGTGACCGTCTTTTTATTCATTTTTCTGCTAGCAAAACATCACATGTTGGCATATATCACATCATATAACCCTTAAATATCACATATGCATTGCATGTGGTGTTTTTTCAACAAAAAAATTGATTGAGAAAAACAATTATAAATAACAAAGTACAAAATTTCATAAAGTTGATATGGTATATTAATAAAAAAAAAAGTAAATACCAAATCATAAAAATAATCATAATTCGAATAACAAAATATAATTAACCCTTTATTAAATATATCAATTATTTTATAATAAATAAAGCAACAAAATAATAAACTACAAATTACCATATAATCGACCAACACCCACAAACATAAAATTTAAATACAAATTTTTTATCTAAAGAAAAAGAGTTTTGAAACCTCAACCTTATCGCCATCGAGGCACAAAACCTCGGTGGCAGCTAACTAGTGGTGGTTAGGTGTTGGAGGATGTACTTTGTTTTTAGTTATTTTTGCGTCTCAGGACAGTCAAGTACGGCCCACGTCTCACAAAGATTTCAAAACGTTATGGGTGGCTTTCATGGATGGTTGGCAATCTACCATTTCCCTATCTATTTAGGCTAAATTAAGCTCCTGTCCTTTTACGGACAACCTAATTCAGTTTCAACAAATTTCAAAATTAATTATGAGAAGATTTTTATTTTTTTTAATATGAAATTTCAAATTTCAATCCATTTTAGTTGATTAGAGTTTACCGCAAGATTACGTTCAAACCACTAGAAGAAATATGGCTTTTGGCTATAGTTAATTATCTTGATTAAAAGTAAGAAAATCGTGGCAGATTCTAACTAGCCACGATTCTACAACTGTTATCAGCCGTTGTTTTTTTGAAAATATAGCAAATATTTTGTTCATAGGTAAAATTAACCATAATGGATGCTGATTAACCATGATTAATACTTAAAGTTTCGTATAAATTTTGTCTGATCGTGCTGGTAGATTGTATTGATTTACCGACAGTGATATACAGCGTATGAAACATCAATCTTTCTTTGTAATAGATCCAGTTTTCGTGGATCCAACTCCATACTAGGGGTAAAATTGTAGTTTTACAACTGATTCTACAAGAGTCTTAGTACAAATAGTTAATGGATGTCCTTTTTATTATAATTCGCACGAAATCATCTTGATTAGTACAAACTGATTTTGCACAATCGTACCTATACGTGCAAGAATTTCTCCGAAATAGATAAAATTTTGTGTCTTGTACTTATATTTTTTTTCCATATTTTTCCGCATACGTTCACGATTTGATTAAATACGCTTTGTTACTTAACGAAAAACAATATAATATACTTCAAAAATTAATTATTTAATTGCAATAAGAATATCCTTCATAGTGTCTCGGAAATATATACTTCGTGATAATTTAGGTGGATAGTATCCAATGTATATATACAAGATTGAGATTTTAGGACATATCAATGCATTTCCTCTTCATTTCTTGTTGCTGTAGTGACTTTTTCCTTGTAATTTGTGTGTTCTATTCGGCAGCATAATTAATTATGTCCAAAACCGTAATGCTAAATGTATGATATATTATGGAATTATGAAATAAAAATCTCTCAAATGTATTATAAAATACGTTATCGAATTTGATGATATGTCCGATACTAAATTTGATGATATATTTGGTACTAAATTTGATGATATGTCTGATACGCTGTCAAATATGTGAACTAGAGATCGTAATGGAGCGAGTAGGTGGGAGCCCTGATTCGGGATGGATTCGGATCCGACTTATCAAGTGCGAGCTCAAGAACATGCCTCAAGTCCTTATTCAAAACCATCATAAAATAATATTCGTAAATATATTTAAGTTATTTAATCTTATTTAATATATATTATATTTTTAACATAATAATATTTATAAGCAATAATTTTATTTCTTAAATAAAATAGATTTATTATTAAAATAATTAATATGGTTTTATTAGTTAGACTCGTATAGGTTTCAGGTTGAACCACAACAGGGGAGGGGTTCAGGGTCCAATTAAAACTAAGTGTAGCACGAATCTTGAGTCGTGCCAAACTTGCCCCACTATCATTCCTATGCAGAAATATATCATTAAAAATTTAAATTACACTGTCAGACATGCTCGAAAACATTTCATTATATACCGTTTGGCATGTTGGATGGTGGATACGATGTCTGCACAGTATTCGATGGGCACTAGATACGTACACGTATAGTATTTTGAAATGTTGGTGCGTTCTAATTTTGATTAATATAACAACAAAATAAAAACAAAAATGAAATTCAGATGTACTCCCAAAACAAAATTGAAGTATAAAAAGTACATATACATTAATTCTACATACATATTCAATGCACAAAGCAAGACATATTCAACTATTGCTTCATCCTATCTTGAGAAATAGACTTTATAAGAAAAAACAATTATTTATTTTTCTCATACAAAGTTCATATAAATGTTTATGGGGTGTATGTCATAAAAGAATTCTTTAAATTTATATCTAAAATTATTTTAATTTCTCACTTTTATTTTCCGATCTTATTATTTCTAAAGTTCATAGTTTGTTCAGTTCAATCCTTTAATTAATTTTACAGCGAAAAAAGTCACGGTGATCAATTAGTTCCTGACTGAAACAATTATACTAAATATGATCAGAGGGTAAAATCGTCATTTCAAATTTAAAATCCGCCCTTTTATTCTCAAAAGATTAAGAATTTGGTGACTTTTTCATCGAAATTTTAATCGAGTAACTTGAACGAAATAAAATATGAAATTTTATAAATGATACAGTCAAAAATTAAAATAAAAGGATTAAAATCAGTTGCAATCTCAAGAAATTGAGAAAACTTTTGACTAAACATTTCATGTCAAGCGTATCTAACATTTCCACTTGTTCTTCCTTAGCTCTATATACACAACATGTCCGGCCTATGACTCAATTTTGAAATAGTCTTTCAAGACACTTGTTGGAATTTTTCAAAGTATAATTGCACTCCTTTCCCACCAAGTTTAATATAATTACATATAAATTATATGCGGTTCGAAAACATACATCTAGCACTCCTTATATTTGCTTTCGTTAATATAAATAAGTTCAGTTGTTAGTAAAAATTCACCGAATTTGCTGATATTTATAAAAAAAAAATTGAATAAAAATCTATATTTATATTGATTGACTTATTACTGATTAATTACAGATCAAATAAATTTTTTTATGATTAGATTGTCCTTATTACATTTTCACACCTTAACGCATATGAGAGTGTATATATTCACCATGATAAAGGGTAGTTTAGTCAGAAAAACTTGTTTTGCCTGCAACAAGTCAGTAATAAGTCAATCGAGGTAAATATCAGTCTTTATTCAGTGTTTTTGTTAATATCAACAAATTCAGTGAATTTTGACTAATGAATAGACTTATTTGTTATACAGAAGCAAATCTCAAGGGTATTAAATATAATTTTTCAAACCACAAAAGATCTACGTATAATTACACCAAACCTCAGGG
>NC_026150.1:10844022-10844397 GCF_000512975.1 Sesamum indicum
CCATTTTTTAAAAAATATTCTAACATATATATCTTTTTTGGTTTTTTAACATGGGTCGGGAGCAAAAGAGTTAAATTTCTCCTAACAAGTATGACTATAAATATAATTCTCCAAAAAATCTAACTCATTTATTATTATACCAATAATTTGTTAGTAAAAATTCCCGTTAACATGCACGCATAATAATAACATAAATTTAGTCGAGCTAAATCGATCACATAATTATATTTACCATGGTATATTGATGTTTGGTTTTAATTTTAAATGTTTTTCTTAATTTTATCTCAATTTTTCAAATGTAACTATGATAACAATTGATGTAATATGTAAGATGTGTTGGATATATATATATATATATATTATAATAATTATAGA
>NC_026150.1:10844933-10882264 GCF_000512975.1 Sesamum indicum
CTTCAATATTCAATTTAATATTAATTTCCACTAATTATTTCAAACACCCCCCCCGAAAAAAAAAGTATTTCAAAAAAGGACAGGTCTTCATCTCTCTCTCTCTCTATATATATATACACCCCTGCCCCAGCCCCCATTGTGCCTTCCTCTCTCCACCCCACCTCTTATACATACATTTTTACGTATCTATATATATAGAGAGAGAGAGAGCGCTCTGTGTTTCTTCGTTCTATTTCACGCAGAACACGCACTGCTACAACCATTGTTTTCCAAAAAAAAAAAACCCTCGTTTAAAGAAAAATAAAAATAAAAAAAAGAAGAGAAAAGGAGAGATTTGTGGTGTATTGGGGGTGGCCGCAGGAGAAGATGGGGAGGAAGGGTGTGAGTTTGGTTGGGCTGTGGATTCTGAGTGTTGCGGTGGTGGTGTGTGAAGGGGCAGGGTCGAAGAGGAACGCCTACGCTACGATGATGTACATGGGAACTCCCAGGGACTACGAGTTCTACGTCGCCACACGTGTCATGCTCAGGTCCCTCCGAGACCTTAAGGTTGACGCTGATCTTGTCGTCATTGCCTCCATCGATGTCCCCCTCCATTGGATACAAGCTCTGTAAGTATTCCCCCCCGCCTTTTTCTTCCCATTTTGCCCTTGACTTTTTTTTGGCTCATCTGCTTGTCCCCAGAGGACAAAATGGTAAATTCACATGTCCCCTTGTGGAAAACATTTTCTGCATTTTCAAAAATAGAAAACAAATTATTTGAATTTATTTCGATTTTGAATGAGGTGGAGCGATTTGATTTGTTTCGGGCAATTAATTTATGACTATAATTATTTTTCCCAAATAGTAATTAATATCGTGTTTGTAATATAAAATTACATCGCATATAATCTTTGATGAATTACGACATTAATATCATGAAGACGGCCAAATTTTGTTGATTGTGTCTTTTATTACATTTAATATATACTAATTATATATATATAATTCTTTTATATGAACTAAATAACGTTACATTCATACACATAGTAAGTATGCAGATGATAATTGTAATAAAAAATTCAATCTGCAAATGTCAGCCGGTCGAGTGATCGCATGAATAAGTCATTTTTCATTGACTTTTTGTAATATATATATATATATATATATAAATTGTAATTGAATTTAGGAAATTTATGCATGTAATAATCCTATGTAATATTTACATAATTTTCAATTTTTATACTATTATAACTATTATTTCTCTTGATAATTAAAAAAGTAGGAAAAAGACAAAATTACCCCTTGGAAGAAGGGTGGTGTATTCCAAAAGAATGCCTGTTTTGGCCTTTTTCCTAAAGAAGAAAAGGATAGTGGGAGAAAAAAGGAATATAAAGATTAGGTCAAACTTTCACAAGTGGACTTATTAAGAATAAAAATAAATATATATTTTCGACTTTAATATATAAATATAAATATTTTGGGACGGGATTTCCGACGGACATTGACGGCACATAATTGGCCTAACTCTTTCTAGTGTTCACCGTCCCATGTTTTGTTACAAGTGTCCTAATTATTTTATTTAATTTGCTCCACTAAACTTTAATTAATTAATTTTTTTTTTACATAATATTTTCAATAACCAATAATAATATTTTTTTTATTTCACGCACAAATAATAACTACGTAAGTAGTATAGATTTTTTTAATAATTAAATTTAAATTTAATATAATTTTTTATTGTGTCCTTTTTGCATAAATGAAAAATGTCAATGAAAAAAATTAATAATTATTACATTTAATAGTTTTATACATATTTTGTACTTATAAATGAATAAACATAATATATATATATGTGGAGTGAGAATAATATTATTATAATTTTTTTATAAGTACAAAATTATTGTATGAGAGGTAAAATTAAAAACTGATATAAGATTTTTGCTTATATCATTATTTTCGTTCAAACTCTAACGAAATGGTTCAGGTGTAGGTAGTAAACTTTCAAAAGGGGTGTAAATATAATTTTAAATTTTTTTTGTGAGAAAATGTAATTTAGTATTTTTAGCGAGGTATAAGTGTAATTACCTCTTATTATTATTATTATTATATAGATTTGTTTTGGTGTTGAGATAGTTCTAGGAAGCTCTCCAACCCCACCACTACTTTTGTGTCAGTCAAAAAAGTATTAAATCCTAATCCTATTTTAAGTGCAATCTTGGTCATATCAGCACAAATATCTACACAAATATCTATACATTAATTTCATTTAATTAAGAAATAAATATATCATTTTTTTTATTTCTATTTCTTTATTAATATTTACAAAATATTACTTTAGAAAAAGAAAAAAGATAATTGGTCGGTGCATGTGCTCCATTTGACATAAATTAAGATTCACCATCTTCCATGCAAGGAATCATTGATCTTTTCTTATTATTATTATTTTTTATAAATATATATATATATATATGCTCTTGTTATCAAAACTTTGGAATATTTCTTCTAGATAAAAAGGAATTACTGTATAGCTATGAAATATGCTCTTCTAAGGAGGTATATTCTATCTTGAATAAGGAGGAAGGGATATTTTATTTTCTCCTCATACTTTCTTATCTCCAAAATATCTTGAGTAATTATAACGAGTTTTTCTGAAATTTGACATAATTATAAATATTTTTTATTTATTCAAAAAATTATAAATTTCTTTTCTATCTTTGATGAAATTGTGTAATTCTTTGATGGATGGAAGAATTTTAAAAATTTTAAAAAAAATTATCCACTTAGTCCATAAAATAAATTTAAAAATTCTAAAAAATTAGTAAAATTATAGTCCATAGTTCACAAGGACAATTTGTCGATTCACCACAGAAAAAAAATGGATGAAAAAACGAACTTGAACTAATTGTTACACTACTGATAAAATCAAGAAGGTATTGATAATTTTTTAAACAATAAGAAAATATTCGTAAATTTACCCAAATATCTTTGATGTGGTTGGTATTATAAGTCAGATATAGAACTGATCGAGGACGTGAATATCTGAATTTTTGAATTATTTTATGTTGTAGGGGAGAGATTATGGCTTTTATAATCCTCCTTTTACCACTTATTAATATTGACAAAGTTATGGTTGAAAGATTCGTTCAACATGTTCTGTCTTAATGTATGGAATATTTCACCTATGTGTTAGAGATATTAAATATTAAATATTTTTTTGTTAAAATAGTTTAAACTTTTTGATGAGATAATCGATTAATTTGGTACGAGCTAAGGGTTTGCATCCTATTGCCGTCCATTTATGAAAAAAAGAGGACGAATAGAATAATATCGACGTGTAGGCGCGATAAAAATATTAAACGATTCTTCATTCTAATAGTATAAACTTTTAAACGAGATAATCGTTTTAGAGTTTGCGTCGGACACTAAAAACTTTTGCTTATGTAAGTAAAGTAGTTTATGGAGTGATCTACGCAATCTTTATATTGTGTCTATTTTAAGTTATCCGCCGGCAATTCATCACCAACAAGACAAGAGATAAGTCTTGGGAATTTATTTTATCTGCTGAAAGCAATTTCGATTGGATCAAATGTTGTTTATGATCTCTTGTTCTTGTCCATGTGTCTGTATAGAAGAACAAGTGCTAAAGCATATTTTTTTATCTTTGAAAATACGGATTCATGATTTTCTTTTTTTTTTTTTTTTATTTTTAGTGAGCAAGAAGACGGGGCGAAGGTCATGAGAGTCAAAAACGTAAACAATCCGTATAGAAGCCAATCAGGGTTTGATTGGAGATTTAAGCTAACGTTGAACAAACTCTATGCATGGAAGCTCGTGGACTACGAGCGTGTGGTCATGCTTGATGCCGACAACCTCTTCCTCCACAAGACCGACGAGCTCTTCCAATGTGGCCAGTTTTGTGCTGTCTTCATCAATCCCTGCATCTTCCATACTGGCCTTTTTGTGTTGCAGGTACAAGATTTAATGTATACGTCTTAGACTCTGCATAAATACTTTGTGTCGTCTTGTCTGTGTCGGTAACCTTGAACGTTTTGATTTGCAGCCGTCATTGGAGGTGTTCGATGATATGATGCATGAACTGGAGATTGGGAGAAGTAATCCTGACGGGGCAGATCAGGGATTTATTGGGAGTTATTTCCCGGATTTACTTGACCGGCCGATGTTTCATCCTCCTCCAAACGGCACAAAGCTTGATGGAAGCTATAGACTTCCTCTTGGCTACCAAATGGATGCTTCTTACTATTGTAAGCATATATAGACTTTTTACACCTTAGTATACTCAATCTTGGTCATGTTTTTGGTAAATTTACCAAGCCGGTTTCTGTATTTTGGCTCTAGATCTCAGGCTTCGTTGGAGTGTACCTTGTGGGCCTAATAAGGTCATCACATTCCCTGGCGCTCCGTGGTTAAAACCGTGGTATTGGTGGTCGTGGCCCGTCCTCCCGTTAGGCATCCAATGGCATAAACAAAGGCTTCAAACTTTGGGGTAAGTTTTCTCATAAATCGAGTGAATATTTTTTCTTGCCATCGATATTGTAATGGAATGATGCCGGTTAATTTGTCTAACATTTCTTTTACGCTCTGTTGATGCGTCAAAACTTTGCTACTTTTGAGGCCAACCTTTACATTATGCAAAATTCTTGTCCAAAGTCCGATTGACAATGCCCTGGAACAATCGCATAGCAAGTGTTATTGCATTGCCATGATTGATCACTCTTTTGAAATTGTATACCAATCATGCAATACATTTACACACCATGCAATCGTTGTGAGTTCGTCCATGGTCTAATCGGTTCAAGTCTTACTTTCTAACAGGTACGGAGCAGAAATGCCAATTGTATTGATTCAAGCTATATTCTACATAGGAATAATGGCTGTGGCGCGTCTAGCACGTCCCAATCTATCCAAACTATGCTATCGTCGAGAAGAAAAGAGCATCTTTTGCATACAAACTGGCTTCAAATTGATAGCCATATGGTCCATTCTTGCTGCCTATGTAGTCCCCTTCTTCCTCATTCCCCACACAGTTCATCCGCTGATAGGCTGGAGTCTTTATTTGCTCGGGGCTTTTTCGCTTTCCTGCATTGCGGTTAACGCCTTCCTTCTACCGATGCTGCCTGTTTTAGTGCCATGGGCCGGGATCTTGGGGACCCTATTGGTGATGGCCTACCCTTGGTACCCTGACGGCGTTGTGAGGGCCCTTTCTGTGTTTGGATATGCGTTTTGCTGCTCACCGTTTCTCTGGGTGTCGTTTGTTAAGATCATGTCGTCCCTTCACGTTTCCCTCGAAAGGGAAGCATTCTTGCCTAGATTAGGGGAGAATGCATCGCCCTCCGGTTTCAACAAGTTGTACTGAAAACGGAAGCTTGATTCGTTGCTAGGCAAAGAGGAAAGTTGATCGGTGGAATGTCGTCGTCGTGCGGGCTGCGTGGATACGGTATCGCCGTGGATGTGAGAGAGATAGAGATTGTTGTTTTGATCAGCCCCATTTTTGGCTTCTTGAACCAGCTCTTGGTGCAGCTCTTTGTACACAAATGAAGAATTGATCAAGTCATCACTGACTGATTGATTCTCTTCTGTAAAATTCTTTAAAAGGAAGAACAAAACAATCCCTTTCTGCTCACATATATAAGCCCCTTTGTGCACTCAGTGCTGCGTAATTGTTACTATGGTTTCAGAAACAATCATATTGGTAAAGAATGAGGTCTTTGGCTACATTTATTTCAACTATCTTATAAGTTATTACACCTTATAAAGTATTTATTTAAACTTATATGATGTTAGATTTTATTTAAAAAAAAATAAGTTCTTTAAATTTTTAAATAAAATATGATTATTCGGAATTCCATACTACAATAGTACTGGTGCCCATGCTTAAAACTAAGCTTATGACAAACATTTTCATTTTCATTTTTTTTAATGATAAACTTCATTGTTATGATCTTTGAACTTCTATTACTTGCTACTATTACAAGCTCCATCCTGTGATCTTGCTGATGGGCTATGGCCTGTGATCCTCATGCTGGGCTCCACCCTGTACCCCTGCTGACTGGCTTCGATCTATGATCTTGCAGACAGGCTCCAACTTGTGATCTTCCAAACGTGCTCTGACTTGTGACTCTACTAATAGGCTCTAGCCTATAGCTAACAGGCTATGACCTATGATCTTGCTAACGGACTTTGGTCTGTGCCCATTACCTCTGTCGCTGGTGATAAGTCTGTCTTTTTTCGGTGTACTCTTGTTTCCTTCTCCACTGCTGATAGTTCGGCCCTTTTGATGAGCTCCAACCGGTGATCTTGTTGATAGTCTCCAGCTTTTGTCTTTGCTAATAGGCTTCAACATGTGATCTTATTAACTGGTTTGGACCTATGCCCTTACTAACGATTTCAATATGTTACCTTCCTAACAGACTCTGATGTGTATTCCTACTTATGGGCTCTATTCTATAATCTTGCTGACAGGCTCGTTTTGTATCCCTAAGGATGGGCTCCGAGCTCAAGCCTGTCTTACTAAATAAAATGCCTCCAATAGATTATATCTTTTACCGCTTATCAGCAATGTAATAGTGTATGTGACCATCGTTAGGCTACCGCTTAGGAATTCTTAACTAAGGAAAACTTCACATACCTCTTCGAAAACGAGTGTTCAATTTACTTCAGATTTTCTATCCTCAGACGGACTGCGGCACAACATGTTTTAACGTGTTGAATGAAACCAATTGGACGAGATTGATCTTCATCTTATCTGTATAGCATGGTTGGTGACCTTCTCAACTCAAGACGTCATACCTCCTTGTAGTAGAACGGCTGGGAGGTACCAAGGTATAAACTTTTTTTCTTGAAATAGGAAAGAGGGTGACGCAACAAGGACTACAAATTCTACTCCAACAGTCGAACACAAATCTTGGACTACTTGAGTAGGGGGTGATGATGCCTACCACAATTATTTTTTCAAGCACAATGACTAAATCCAGCCAAAATCTGAGGCAAGTGAACAGACCCCCATTCCCCCAGCCCAACAAGCCTAAACTCTGCTAGCCCAAATGGAGTTTCCAAGCAACAAGGGCCTCCCCAGTTCTGCCGCCCTGCTAATGTAGCAAAGTCCATAAACATAATCCAATCAGCAAGCCCAATTACAAAATAGCAAGGCAGCCATATTAATTGCATTATATGCATCGCCCTAAAAGGGCCCCATTAAGGACCTTGTATCAACTAGATATAGCTGATGGAAACAACAGGTAAACACTATCCCTACAAAGTTGATACCCTAAAGATTTCTAGGATATCTCAACTGCAGCTAACAAATCCAAAATTCCTCCCAAACTCATCTACAAATAAAGGTCTAAGGTAAGTCAGTAAGGTAAATGATCCTTTACAAAGCACATTTTCACTCTCGAACAACAAAGAAGAGCATGACCTGCTATATATAGTTAAAACTCTTTATTGACAAAAAGCGACAGAATATTGCAATAGTTAAAGTTAAATATATAATAACTTAAGACGTAAATAACTGAAAGTCTTTAAGTGACAAAGAGTAACAAGTTTTTGAAATAATTAAAGTGAAATACATAATAATTAAGACATAATACAATTAAAAGTCTATTCGGCCATCTTGAAGGTCAATTTTCAACTAATAAATATCCGATATACAAAAATGAATTTGCAAGAGAAATAGAAAACTTAATGTTAGCAAAATCAAAATAATAAAAAATCATAGAAGATATATTTATTCATACATATAGATTCAAACCTAATGAAAGTTCCTATCAAATTAATCTTACAAATTCTTATCTTTGAGCAAAATTTGTTACACTACGAAAGATGAAAGAAAAACAGAAGAATGAACAAAAAAACAAAAATGAGAGAAAAACAAATTACCTGAAGAACCAGAACTTGGAATTGAAAAATAAAAGTAAAGAATGACTTGTCTTGAGAAGTCCAATTTTTGTTTTCTTTTTATTTTTCTATTTTTCAAAGGGAGAAATAGAGATTTTATTAAATTATTGTATATATGTCAAAATTAAATAATATATATTTAGCGGTTTGATTTTTTGCAATCTTTTTTAGTACTAAACCAAAACCAAACCAATAAATGTGATGCGTTTTTAATTACGATTTGTTGAACAAATCATAATAAATGGTTCGACTTGATTTGATCTGGACGGTTTGAGCAATTTTAAAACTTTTTTTTATCACCTCTAGCTGGACCCCGATGTGCATCACATTTTATTATTTGATGATTAGATGGATTGAACAACATTCTTTCTTGTTTATAAATGTATAAGTAATCAACAAAAATAAAAATTCTCATTTTTTTCATTTATATGTGTAATTATCCAAAAGATGATTTGTGTAAAGAAAAAAATGCAAGCAACTCCTGTGATATTGCAAATGAGCAAATTAACTCCATATGAGAAAAGATAGCAATTTGTCCTCCTGTGTTTTTTGCAGCACTTTACCTCCCTGTGTTTTCTAAAATGAAACAGTTTACATTTTAAGAAACACAGGGAAGTAAATTGCTATATTTTTTTTCATAGGGAGTAATTTACTCATTTACAATATTACATGGGTTAATTGCATTAAACCATTTGCGTAAGTAATATTGACATTTTAATGAGTATATGTGTAATTATTCAAAAAAAATATAAATAATTTATATAAACAGACTATAAATTAAAAGTGTAAATGTAATTATCCCAATATTTATTTTGTGCTATTTGTACAAATAATTAAAGAATATAATTAATATGGTTATATTGATATATTTTGGGATTGCATAAAGGGAAGAGTAGTAGAAGAGGAAAAAGGGAAACCAGAGAATAGTAAACGAGCCCTAGCTGTTGGTCATCTTCTCCCCCTCACTCTCTCCAGCTCGCCGCTCTCTCACTCCTCTCCTTTCAGGTGACAATCCAATTCTCTTGTTTTTGTTATCGATTACTTATCTACTGCTCCTTCCAACGCATTTACGGCTTCGAGCCATTTGATACGCCTGAATTTGTGGTGTTTTTTTTTTTTTTTTTTTTTAAATGCCGTTTGAAATGCCGGGGAGATTTGCTTTATCGTTTTGCTAATCCTTTTCTACATTCTTCTATGTATTGTGTACGTGCAAAAGCCTAAAGTTGAATTTAATCGTAAAAGATTTGATGCTTTAGTCCAAATGTTGCGTAGGTATGAAGGTGAAAAGGTTTTACACTGCGTTGTATTTCCACGTTTCTGTTTTACGGACTGTTTTTTATCTCTCTTATTTAACTGCAAGATAGTTGTCTGTCGACTTTCTTTATCTTGGCGTTTTGGGCTTCAACTTGAGTTTATGCTATGAGACGAATTCTCGGGCTAAGTATGGAACATGGGTTGGGTACTCGTATGATTGTGTTGAAGTAAGAATTTATTTTTTCTGTAGTTATCGGGCTATAATGTCATGCTGACAAAAGTGTCGTAATTTTGTTTTAGTCTTTTGATGATTTTTGTCAGTCCAATGTCAATGTTAATTGATTCGTCTACTTTGTTTTCTCTTGTTCTTTTGGAAATCTAAAATAGATCAAGTGAGGTATATCTGGATTGTTGTCCCTTGAAAAGTGCAAATCCATCTCAAGATAACTGTATTTCCATGTATTTTTTTTTACTGGAAATCAGAAACGTAATCTTACTAAAAGAACATATTTTGGCAAGCAAACTCAATGCATGAGCTGCATGCAATGAATTTTTGTGGATTCTTTTAAAGAGTTTGAACATAACGTGAAAGGATGGACAGAAGATCTTAACCTTTGTCATATCATGACTATATTATGAAATCTGCATTTAAATCTTGAAAGGTGGCCTTTTTGATCTTGGAGGCTAAATAACTAGGCCTTTTGCATTCTGTTTAGTTCTTGCAAGTTTTTCTTTTTATGGTTGAGTGTGTTCTTTTAATTAAAATTGTTATTCGAAGATGATAACATGTGTAAGTTTCAAAGTTCTAGCGGGTGTGCCCACTTTTGTGCAATTTTTATATATTTGATGAACGCTCATTGCATCTTTTCATAGAGGATGTGATTTGTATCCTCCCTGGATCTTTCTTTTAGGGTGGGATCTTGCATTCCTTTTGCTTTCTTCATAAGATAATATTTTCTGAAGAAAAATCTTTAAGATGAAATAAAGAATGTTTTATCAAATGGGTCGGAGATACGGGGAATATCTCACTTTCTCTTTTTAGTTATCATAATGGTTTCTTATATTATCAACTCATTCTTCTCCTCATATTGATTGATTTTCTCTTACTTTACTCCATTGGTTAATCAGAGCAGAAGTCAGGAGTTTGTTTTACTTATCTGAGATGACAAGTAGAGAAGATTTGGATGTTGATGATGATGATTTTAGTGAAATCTACAAGGCATACACTGGCCCTCTGGGTTCTAATGCGACAAATGAACAAGAAAGAGCAACAACAAATAAAAGACCTCGTGCAGCTTCGGATGAAGAAGAGGAAACCCGTGATCCTAATGCCGTCCCAACAGATTTTACTAGCCGAGAAGCTAAAGTTTGGGAAGCTAAATCTAAAGCTACAGAGAGGAACTGGAAGAAGAGGAAAGAAGAGGAAATGATCTGTAAAATATGTGGTGAATCTGGTCACTTTACACAGGTACTTTTTCAACTTTATTACTTGATTGTAGTTGTTTTTCTTAATTCTTTTGTGTATCATGATGACCGGGACGGATTTTATATATTATGCTACGTACGAGTCTAGAGTAGTTCATTGGGGGAGAAATTTCTTCATATGCAAGAGCAGTTATGCTTCTTGGAACCACTTTGCTAAACTGCAGTGAAATCAATTACTGAAGAACAGCTATGGCTCTTCTTAAGTAACAACGTTTGGAAAAGAGAAAAGAATGGACAATAATATAATAGCTAAGAGGGTGATCCCTTACCTTGTTGATAGTTTAAGGATCCTAGTCCATGTTATAGGTTGTTCACTGTACCGCATTCTAATTTGACATCTTGAAGATCTTCTCCACTCCAACCTAAATAAAAATGGTCTTCCACAATGTTTATTCTCAGGCTAGAGAACATTATGTTCAGATATTGGATCTCAACAAATGTAATGTCATGCTCTCTCTATAGATGTTTCACCTGTCACTTAAGAGTTATTGTGTGCTTGCGTATTTATGTCAATATGGGCGCAGCACTTATATTTTCTGTTCGCTAAAATATTTTACTTGTAGGGTTGCCCATCTACTCTTGGAGCTAATCGCAAGTCGCAAGATTTCTTTGAAAGGGTGCCTGCAAGAGATCCTCACGTGAAAGCTTTATTCTCGGAAGATGTGGTAAACAAAATTGAGAATGATATTGGTTGTAAAATCAAAATTGAGGAAAAATTTATCATTGTCAGTGGCAAGGATAGGCTGATCCTGAAAAAAGGTGTTGACGCTGTTCACAAAATTAAAGAAGGGGGTGAGAATAAGGGTGTTAATAAGTTCTCGGATGAGGGCGAGCACAAAAGTTCTGCCGGCTCCCCCGTTTCCCAGTCCAGGTCGTTTGAACGTAAAAGTCCTCTTACATCTCGGTTGGGACGATCAGATTCCCAAAGGTCCAATCACAGCCCTCACAACCCTGCACACAACCCACGTAGGTATGGCAGACACGAGAAAGGTGTGGAAGACCGTGTTCGTGAAGATCTACAAAAATTGTCAGGAGGCTCTCCTCATGGTAGGTGCATCATTAATTTCTGCTTTATATAGGCTCCTCTAAGCTTAATGGTTGTGCTGTTCTTTTGGCTGGTGCATCTAATTTAAGTAATGTTGCTTGTTTCTCATCATTTTTTTTTTGCAGCAAGAGGTAAGTTCTTAGGCTCAAGCGTTATGTTCGATTCTGATATTACTTTCGTGGTGGTTCTGAAATAAAAAAGGTTGGTCCCCGGAATGAATTTTTTTATTGAAAGCATATCAAGTCTCATGTGCTCCAGATGGATTCACTAAGAAGATTTAAGATAGTGTGTCATGATAAGCTGCAACCCATGTTAGGGATCTTGAATGGAAGTGTTTAACAAAATCTTCCTTTCTTGAAGCTTATGGTAGTGATGGAGGTAGAGGTCGATCAAGCCACTCAAAGTCTCCAGCACCTTCCTCCTATGCAGGAAATTCCTATAATTCATATGAAGGTCATACTCAGAATAGAGGTGGCATCAGAACTGATGGATGGAATGCTGAAAGAGGTGTTTCTAACATGCAATCTGGCCGTAACTTTGACTTCCCTTCCTTTCCCCAGACATTGGAGGAATTGGAGTTGCAATATAAAAGGGAGGCAATGGAACTTGCAAGAATTCGAGACAGAGAAGAAGATGAGGAAAACGACAAGCATCGCGAGGTCTTGTCATGCTTCAATAGGCTATTTCAGTTTAAGTTCAATTATTTATTGTCTGTCTTAACATATTAAAGAACAAAATGCCTTTACCATTGAAATCCCTGTTGAACTTGATTTTGTGCATTTCAGAGGCTGCAGCTTGAATGCGGTCATGCTACCTGCTTTATCCTGTTTTCAGCTGTCTTTAGAGAATAAGCATAGAATTACTGGCTAATTGTATGTTGGGATTCTTTTAATTTTAGGCTGTCAGAGAAATAAGGGAGAATTACATGAAAAAAGTGGCTATGCTGAAGGGTGTGCATGCAAATATGTGGGAAGAGTTTCTTCAACTAGAGGGCCAAAGGAGGCAACAAGCACGTCAGCACATTTCCGCATCTGGGTTTGGAAATTATAAACAACCAAGTTATCCAGAGTTTGATAGTTCTTCTGGCAACTTTCATCATTCTGGAACCAGTATACACTCAAGGGGAAGGTATCCAAATGCCATGGATAGTTATCCTTCTTCTAGGCCCAGTGACTATGATGACTTCCAGCGACACAGGCGTGATGATTTTGGGAAACCATATAATCGATACTAAATTGGTTGGAGGAATTTAAATTTGGTGAGTTGTCTACCCTTCACTTACTTCTGCCTATGCGTAACGATTTAGGCAAGATTTGGGGTAGGGTGTATATCTTGAGAATCCAATTCCCTCAGATGTGAATCAGATAGCATACCAAAGTACAGGAGTCCTGCGAGTACTGTTGTAGCTTTGCGGTATATGGATAGGAAGGTTTTGTGAATAATAGGATTCCAAGTCGTTAGAGCAGCAGATGCCGATTTTGTAAATGTGGTTTGTATATTGCTTTTGCTTCAACTGCAACTGTAAGCTGAATTATCGCTTCAAAAATTTTCAGGATGCCATTGTTGCTTGCCTACAAGTATTGCACTGGGAGCACTGTGTCTAGGTAAGTATGCATTGTTATCATGTTGACATGTTGTCGACTCTTAGATGAAGGCATTAGTTTCTCTATGGTGAAACTTCCATTCGTTACTTTCGGACTTCATAGGACCACCTTTGTAATCCAAAACGTGTACTGTTTTCTGGCTTGTAACTACAAAATTTTGGATGTTGGCTGGAGGTATGCTGTTTATTTGGACTGGCAAAGCAGGAGTTCTTGGTCGTATTGATGGCAGAAGCAATCTGAACCATATTTTTTTATCTGTTTTCTCAAAGCCAACGAACATCTGTTTGCTACTTCCGCGAACCTATTGGGTTTTTTTTCCTTTCTTTCCTTGATAATGTTTTTGTGTTCCCTCTCCTTGATAACGTGATTAGAGTCCTAGTCTGATCTTAGGCAAAAGTTTGCACTGATCTATAAAAATGAACTCGTGGATATCTACTTGTTTTGTTTAACCAATCATGAATCGTGTTGTTCTGCCGTGGGATGCTAAGTTTTTGGGAAGAAGTGTTTATTGTGGTGAATGTAAATGAACATAAAGAATCTACAGGTTAAATGGGGAAGTTGCTGGATAGGTTGAAATCCTATTCATCTTCAAATTTGTGAGGTTCGAAGTGAATTGGCTGCACAACACTGTTGGTTCTTGAGAATGGTGGAGACCTCAGTTGTCTGTTAAATTCTTTAAAACAAGTGATATGAATGAGTGGTGTTTGGGTGTTTTATAAATTTTTCTCATAAAAGAGCTCAAATATCATTATGTTATAATCTTGATAATTTCATTATAGCAACTGAATGATTTCGTAGTTACTTGGACAAAGTTGTACCTACGCTTCTCAAGTTTGTCATAATTATTGGATAGACAAATGAGTATATTTTTAGCATTTGCAGACATGCAACATGGACTTGTAAGGACAAAAATGTCCTTATGAAGTTTAAAAAGAGAATGTTATGTCTGCATGATGAAATACTTTCTGGATGTAAGTGGGTATTTGTAATGGATGCAGAAGATAAGGGGGTCTCGTATTATTGTTTTTAATAGTTTAAATTTTGATAATAAAATCAATTCTCAAATCTTATTTAATTTTAAATAAACGGTCACATGTTTGACATTTGGTATAATACGTTTATTTTTCCCCTAATAAAATGCTTGTTTACTACATCAAAATAACATACGGTACAGTTATATGAGAAGTTTTCTAACAGAAGCACTATTTCCCAGTTCCATGGACGATGGATTCAGAATTCATTATAGTTGTGCGATTAGCCAAAAAGTCTACTAGATTATTAAACTATGTTTGGTTTTATGTTTGGGCATTTTTTAAGATAAGATAAGACGCACTCAATATTTATTTTTGTGTTTTTACATCTTATTTATATAAAAGAGACATAATTTGATAATGAATAGTGTATTAGTGTCTCTCAAAAATACAACATTAAGCATACAATATTTATATATAAAATATATATAAGAGATATGATTTGACAATGAACAATGGTTTTTGTCTTCCAAATTTTAATATCAAATCTACAGCACTTATTTTAAAATATTTTAAATTACCTCAAAACACAAATTCAAACATATTATTTATCTCCAACACATATTTATTTATCCATAACTTTCTCTCTCTATTTCGAAAATATCAAAATAAAATATTCAAAACATAAATCCAAACACTATGTTAGGTTCTGGAAAGCATAGGAGAAACTGTAGATTCTGGAGTCTCATAAAGCTCCTCCAGAAGTCCCACAATAAGGGGGTGTATATGGTGGGAGGGCTTTTCCTCCTTCCTAGAAAATGAAAAGGAATTTAAAATCTATTTCAATAATTTAGTTTTGCAATGTTAATTTTTCTGCAAGGATGATATCATTTTTTAGGACCAAGCTTCTGTCATGTTATTTGTATTGATGCCAATATAGGTCTGGAACACAATAATGGACGGTGGTAAAGTAAGGAATTTGGTTTAATCCTATTAAAATTTAATAATTAGTATAAATTTATCAAAAAATTTAAATTACTATAATTTATTATTGTAAATTAAATATGTACAATGATATAAATACATCTATTTTTTTAAAAATATGACTCCGACAATAAGGGGCTAATTGAAATTTGCTAGTCTGCATGTTCTAAAAATATTACAAAATCACTTCATTATTGATATCAGCAAATATATGTCGCTCAATATAAAAAATCATCAAGTCATTCAGCCAGATATCACCTATCTTATTCACAATGTGGTTTTGATGATATTCATTTGATGCATACAGGAGTCTGGCAACACCACAACGATCCATTGATCTTTATGAAAATTCTAAGATCAAATAAGAACTAACCTATAAAACAGGGATTAGCATTTTGATGCTTAAGTCAATATTTAAATTGATGAAGAGATAATCAAAAAATTTGAAATAATGTAAGAATAATGGTGTAATAATCAATGTGAATTGATAAAATATTATGATAAAATGATAATAATAACGTGGAGTGCGGAAATGTGCAAGAAGCTTGCTGAAAACCAAGAGAAAATAGTGAGTGATACTTGTTACCTTATAGTTGCACAATGACCTCTATTTATAGGTCGACCGAGAGCAAAATTCAAAAGTGGCTGTAGTGTATGATACACAATTTGGAAATCATCCAAGTTATTTAACTAATAAAGAAAATGGATTGCGATTTGGACTTATCAGGATGAAGATATGACTGCTTGAAGAAGTCATGCCCAGCTAGTCCTAGTCCTATGAATTATGTTTTACATGTTGTTGCCAGATCGGCCATCACAAACTAAGAATAATTTATTGGAGATTTTTCAGTATGATTTGTCCCATGTTGATAGGAGTATATGTGATGTGGAATCCTGGCTGTCTATGAGTCATCTTGCCAAATCGGATTTACTTTTTTACCTGCAAGGTTAAGGTAAAAACAAAAATTATGGACTTGACACCTTACTCATGAGCCACCGATTGGACCTACTGGACTACTTATGGGGGCCTACTCCCTTTACTTTGAACTTTAGGAAAAATGATTGAGGGAGTATCATCATTATTGTTGAAAACGCTCTCAACAGATGTTACCACTGATGATATCAACATCATGCAATAAAGCAATACACACCAATGGAAATATCACATGTTTTTTAGTTTCAACCATCTTGATAGCAAGACTTGAAAGATCATGACAATTTAAAAATTCAAAACTTCAGCTCTTCTCGAAATATATATTTCGAGCTGGTCTTTCGGTAAACAATATTACAAGAAGAAACATCATTAGAATAAATCTCAGCAAGATGAATGAGAATGTCAGGATCAAATTTGGCAAAGTAGTTTGTTGAGTTAAAACATGATATGCATCTGAGTAATTCTGTAGATACATTAGTCTCTTAAGGGGTTTGCATTTCAAATTTTATAACTAAGAACTTCCCTATCCTTTTGAGTTCTGTACATGAATACGTTGGTGGAAAAGTAAATATAAATTGTTGACGGCATCTATCATTACATAAGATATATCTATTGTGTTGATAAAAATAAGATCTCTCTTATCGTTTTGAAATTAAAGTTTCTTATAAGACGAGTTCAGATTAAAGAGAGCGTGTATAATTAGCAGTAACAAAGCAAAGTGCCGTAAGGGTGCTACATTGGGTGGTATTAGAGGGCGTTTACATTTCTAAGATGGCTTCTCATGATACACTTGCTGACCCAGCAGCTAGTAGGAAAGAGTCCGTGGAGACAGTAGAAGGCTCAGTTGCACCTATAAGTGCAGGTGGAGTTGGGATAGGTTAAAGGGGTGTTAGTGTTGATGCTCCAATTCCTCCTGATGGTGCTCTACCTGCAAGTTTACCAACAAAGTATGCTCAGATTCTCCAAATGGCATTTCAGGCCCAAGCGCAATTCTTACACAGGCACATGCGCTGGTCCCAACGCAAACACCAGTGGTGGCTACAATTGCTTGTAACTATGAGAGATTAGAAAAATGAGAGCTATAGACTTTGAAGGTACTTTAGATTTTGACGTCGCAACAAAATGTTGGAAAACCCAAAGATATGATAAATTTGGTGAACTGTACTTCAGAAAATCAACTTAAGTATGTTGTTTTTTATTTACAGGTAATGTACTGACTCAGTTGAGGTTGGTAAAGAGCTGAGACACATGAGATGACTTGGGCCGAATTCTAAAGGAGTTTGATAATAAATATAGACCTAAGATGTACTAAACAAGAGAGTTGAAGTTTCTAAACTTAGTTCAAGAAGATGATCAAACAGTAACAGAGTATTCATTTTGCTACATTTGCTAAGTATGCACCAGAAGCAGTAGCGACATAAGAGGATCAATGTTACCGATTTGAGTAGGGGTTATGATCTAAGATCAAAAGGGGCCTTGTGGTCAGAATTACGAATTTTAAAACCCTCATTAGTTCAACGGTTAGGATGAAAAGACAGTAACTGAAGACAAGAAGAAGGGGGAAAAGAAGATAAAGTTAACGTATGCAATAAGGGAGTCAAGTAAACCGATTAAGAGAGGAATCAACTGTTCATTTCAATAGGATGTGGAAGTTTTTCACATGGTGGTTATGCTCTTCGAGGAAGTTGTGGATCGAGGTTTATGAGATCAATAGGCTTTAATAAAGAGTCAATAGAACGCAATTCATCTAGTTTGCCCTCCATTAGATCACGTAGGGGAGTTGATAAAGTTATGGTAGGAGGTTAGCCTTCACATTGAATTGTTCTACTTGTGGGAGGCAACATTTGGGACTATGTTGGGGACTCAGTACTATACCTAGGATTTGTATAACTATGGAGGTAGATGACACATGTAAGGATTGTCCTAATCAGACTACATGTATAGATATAGGGAGTAGGGGGTGAGGAGCTTAAAGAAGCATACTATTGGTGGGAGTACGAAGTTAAAAAAAAAAAAATTGTATAATAATTGGAAAAGATGGATGGAAAAGTTTGAAAAAATTATAAAAAAATTATCCACTTAATCTATAAAAAAATTTCAAAAAATAAATAAATTTATAATTTATAGCCGACAAGAGCATTTAAGTCAGTTTACCATTAAAAATAAATAAAAACCTAACGGGGACTGATGGATTATGCTAATTTTTAGACCGTCATTAAAATCAGGAGCATTAGTAATTTTTCAAATAATGAGAAATATTTATAATTATATCTAATCTGAAGAGAGCTCATTATAATTAACCTATTATAAAAAATTAATAAGCTAAGTTTAAAGTAAAGTGATTATAATGGAATCTAGTAATTTTCCAATAGGTCGTAAATTAAGTCATTATTTGATAGATTTTTATGTGTCAAATCAAAATTACAAAATACTGAAAAAAATAAATATAGTAAAATTATAAACTACTACTTATAGTTTTAAATAAATATTAAAAACTACTACTTATAGTAAAATTTTCATATAACTATATTCAAGAACAACATGCTAAATAAAAACAACATATTTGTTAGGGAACATAGCTAGAATATTTTATGTAGCTTGTAAGATTTTTTTTTAATTTTATAAAATCCATTTATTATAAATTAATCACTATATTTAAAAGATATTAATTAATAATTTAATATATGTTTTTAAAAACTATCACATAATAAATAATGATTAAAATAATAAATGATGACAAACTTACAAAAATTAGACAAACACATTTATATATTGTGATATTAAAATTTATGATCTCATATATAGTTGTAGAATTGTCAGATCTCAACTTTATCTCACACTTTTTTTAAAATCTTCCTGCACTTTTCCTTTGCAATGTTCTTATAAATTTAATATTAAATTATTATTTTATATATAATTTATTAAATAATAAATATCTTATAATATTTTATTTCAAATAGTCTATAGAATTTTCACGAACATAAACATGTGCCACAAATTATCAGTATATTTTAAACTCTTTAATCTTATCAAATACTCGCACAATTTTGATAATGTTTCACCTTTAACTTTCATATATTTGATGTTTTCCGTTCCGAAACAAAAATTTTAATTTATATAATTTTAAATTCTAATAATTTAATTATTTTTTTATTATTATGCAAAATACTTTAATATTTTATAAGTTAATTTTTATTTATTCAAATGTTTTCAGAACTTATTCTTAAAATAATAATTTAATATTTTTAAATTCTTTAAATGTTTTTTTAAATATAAAAATTTATAAGATGTTTCGAATAAATTTAAGCTAATGCCGGTAGATCCATATGAATTCAGATTAAAATTTGGCCCTTGTCCTAGAATTGGTTCATGGGTTTGAATCGGGTCATGATCCAAGAATTGGCTGGTGGGTTTGAATCGGGTCGTGACCCGAATTAACAGGCCCAGTTATGCACCAGACAAGGGACAAACATGCATAAGAATAGGCGGCCCAAATCAGAGCTCTCCAAAACCTCCCCGCCGCAACTCTCTGCTGCAAGACCTCTCCACCATAACTCTCTGCCTCCGCCGCCTCCGAGATGGCCGTCATTGAAGATAACCCACATCTTGAATCCGGTGAGAATGGGGCTATGGAGTCCGCAAAGAAGAAGCGCAAGAGAAAGAGAGACAGGAAGAACACGAAGACGACACAACGACGTCATGAAGAAGAGGAAGAAGAGAAAGGAGAAGAGTTGAAACGAGAAGAACACGAAGGAGAGGAAGAGGAAGAAGGGAAAGTCTCAAATGTGGAGGAGAAAGTAGGGAGGAAGAAGAAGAAGAAGAAGAAGACAGCCGAAGAGGAGGGAAAAGAGGAAGAAGAAGAGCGAGAGGACGAGGAGAAGGTTGTCTTGAAGAAGGAGATGAAGAGGGTTGAGTCTGGGATTATGAGCAGTGAAGCCTTTGCAGCGCTCCCGATATCCGAGCCCACTATGAATGCCATCAAAGACATGGGTTTTCAGTACATGACGCAGGTAATATCTTATATTGGTAATTACACAAGTTGTTACTGATGATTTCCGTGGTGTTGATTGGTGCATGTTCTGGAGATGACACAATATAATGTTATTTAGTTCATCCATATAGTGTTGATTGATTGTCCTTGTATTATTTTGGGAAGCTTGGTTTGGATTGTTTAGAATGTTTAATTCTTTGAAGGGTATCCAAATTATTTGGAAGCATTTTTGTTAGCTCCAAGTTTTCTGCTTACCTTGAGCTGAGATAATTGAAGATTGAAACTTGTTCATTTATCAGTAAACTTATGTTTTCTTGTGTTGGGTGATGAAGATCCAAGCTAGAGCGATTCCACCACTTCTGGAAGGCAAAGATGTTCTAGGAGCTGCAAGGACGGGGTCAGGAAAAACCCTTGCTTTTTTGATACCTGCGGTGGAATTGTTGTATCACATCCGTTTTACGCCTAGAAATGGGACTGGTGTTATCGTCATTTGTCCAACAAGGGAGTTGGCCATACAGGTATTTTAATTCTTCTATTTTGATTTTATTTTGATATGTTTACTCCGTTCTTTTACAGTAACCATAATTACTCCAGAAAATCATAGACCTGGCTCGAATACCTGGCCACCTCCTTTAAAACATAATCTTCTCGTGTTGAGCTGTTTACTAATATAGCAGAAAAATGATGGAATGTATTGTCCCTGTCCATCTCCAGTACAACATTGAAGAGTGAACAGAGGTGTTCATATTAGATATTGCTTCCATTATAACAAACATTTTGCCAACATATATTTGCAGTGTATTCGAGCTTGAGCCAAAACAGATGAATATACCATCTTTTGGTTGACAGTGCCACTATGTATGCTAGGATGTATGTATATTTGCATTTCTTAGACTGATTTTCAACTTAATCAAACAGACACATGCTGTGGCAAAGGACCTTCTGAAGTATCATTCACAGACACTGGGACTAGTAATTGGTGGTGCGGCACGAAGAGGAGAAGCTGAGCGAATTGCCAAAGGCGTAAATCTTTTAGTGGCAACCCCTGGTCGACTTCTTGACCATCTTCAGAACACTAAGGGCTTCATATATAAAAACCTAAAAGTATGACCTTTTTCCCCTAAGTTTTTTGATTTGATTATTATTTATCCTAATGATGGTTAACTATATTTCTGCTACAAGCACATCAAAGTTCATTTTTTGGTGTCCTTATTCTCTCGAAAGCTGGGAAGCTTTCACATACTCTAAATAAGTTTAAGCATTGGATTTGATCTTGTCTATTTCACAATTCAAATGTCTTGTAAAACTTGTAAATTATGAGGACTTTCCTGTGTAGAGCCTCTAACTTTAAATAATCATTCTATAAACTGGGATTAGGAAAAAATATCGTTGAAATGAATTATACCTGCTTTCTCAACAGTGGTATTTTGAGCGAAAAGAGCAATAGACTTACTAACCCATAATATAACAGTGACCAAGTTTTGTCTCCAAATTCAGGGTTCTACTGAAAAAGGAACTACACTCTCAACGGTTAACTGCTAAGAGCAATATGGTTTATATTTTTATTCATTTTCTTTGCTTGAGTTCATGGGCTTAGCTTAAATTGGACTCTTTTGTTTAATATTTTTTTCACTTTGAACTAGTGAATTGAGACCAAGATCTTTCTCTTTTCAAATGAGACTGGTTTGGGTTGATAATCAGACACTATTTTACAATTTCAAGCCTAAACATTGTCCATCAGATCTTCAGTTGTAATGGACCTTAAAATTGATTTATATCAAACTAAGTGGTTAGAAGGAGAGAAAGGAGTATGTCAAGCTTGTATTCACCCCAGGTGATAAAAACTTTTCCACAAGGCTCTTTCTGTACAGTTATGTCTTGTTATAATTCCCTTCTCAAATTACTTAATTTTTATGCAGAGTTAGACCCAGACATCTTCATCCTTTTCCTTTATTGGAAACAAGAACTTTGTTCACAGAGAGACTCTTGTGTTAACTTTTACATTCACTGTTTGTGCAGTGCCTCATGATTGATGAAGCTGATAGGATCTTGGAAGCTAATTTTGAAGAAGAAATGAAGCAAATCATTAAAATCTTGCCTAAGGTATGCACAGCCAGAGCTAAGGTTTGATTGGTTGTTAAATTGCTTTTCTGTGTCAGTTATTGTTTCAAGCATTTCAAACCAGCCCCTCCCGTCTCGTTATTGTTGAGAACTAGTGCATTGCTGTATTTATATACTCTTGGTGGTTCTTCTAGCAAAGAATTAACTTCTCAAAGCAGACTTATTTATGTCTTAATCTGTTTTAATATCATTGGAGTAATAATAATGATGTTCCAAAACTGTGTCTGCTGCTGTAGTTGTTACACAATTTGTGTTAGATTTTATATTAAGCGATAATTGGTGGGTTTAATTGTCTTAATGCGATTGCCCTGGTGAGAAATACAATTAACTTATTAGTGAAACATATAGCTATATCAACTCATCTTTGAATTATCTGACTATGCTACCTATCATGCAGGTGAGGCAAACTGCTCTTTTCTCTGCTACCCAAACCAAAAAGGTATTGACACTTCTCTCTGCATGGGGAAGAAATTTGCTGTTGTCTTTGGGAATAAAGACAAGAAAAAATTGAAAAGAAAATACAACAAAAGAAATAATGAGATTACATTATCAATATGTTACTGAAGTTTCAGTATTTAAAGGACTTTTCAGCTTGGAAAGTTATGCTCCTATACTCTGGAATCTTGTTGTATGGTGGCAAAAGTGATCTTTGACTTTTGGGACCGAACAAAAGGATTTTAATTGCTAATTGAAGAACTCAAGAGGAATGTCTATTTATCAATTTCAGGTTGAAGATCTTGCTCGCTTATCATTTCAGACAACTCCTGTCTATATTGATGTGGATGATGGAAGAAAGAGGGTATGAGAACCATTTGGTTTTTTTTTCCCTAGTTGGTATTTAGTATCCAGAACTATTTCTTTTATACTAATTCTAATTCCTGTGATTGAACCATGTAGGTCACAAATGAAGGACTGCAGCAAGGCTACTGCGTTGTACCTAGTGCCAAGAGATTTGTTCTTCTCTATTCCTTCTTGAAACGGAATCTGTCAAAGAAAGTGATGGTTTTCTTCTCATCTTGCAATTCTGTCAAATTCCATTCAGAACTTCTTAGATACATTCAGATTGATTGTCTCGATATCCACGGAAAGCAAAAGCAGCAGAAACGAACCTCTACCTTCTTTGATTTCTGCAAAGCAGAGAAGGGTATCTTGTTATGTACAGATGTAGCTGCACGTGGTCTTGATATTCCGGCAGTGGTAGGTTTTTCACTTTCATCGACCTCCCTTTCCTTACAACCCCCAAATTCATAAGAAAAATTTTAAAAAGAAGGAAAGAGGACTCAGATAGGGAAAAGAAGCTGACGAGGAACAAGAATACAGAAGAAACGATTAACATGCAGCCCTAATGTGTAAATGAGAATGGGAAGAATTTAACTTCAAAGGGGGGAAGGGGCTTTAGGGATTGCCTACATTCATGCTCTAAAAATGTGGATAGAGTCTTTACTCAGATGAGCTTGAAGACTGTGAACTGGCCACCCTTTTGTTCACTTGTTTACTGGATCATCTTACGGGTCCAAATGGTGAATGGTTTGTGTTTTCATATATCTTTACAGAAATACAGGAATTGTGTACATTGTGTGATGAGAAATAGGTAGAAAGCAACCACTGCACTGAGAGCTGCATAAGGTTTTTCTGGTGCTTGACAGTTTCCTTACATTATCATATATGCTGCTCTTTTTCTCGCTGTTTCTCCATGGCCTATTGCAGTGTTTTCTGAATGATTCTTCCATGCAAAATAATTTGGGAATCTTTACCGCGATTTATTGAGTTCACTGACGACCAACACTAAATGGTTGATTGCTTGTTCCTGAAATAAGTGAGATCCAACAGATCTGCACTTTCTTTGATTTGTGTCACATATAGGGCTTGCACTGATTGATTTATCTCTTCTGTTTTTCTAGGATTGGATTGTGCAATATGACCCCCCAGATGAGCCTAAGGTGATTGACAACTTTCTTGATGGAGTAGTTTGCTGCATATTCTATATACTTCTGAGCTCCCTCACCTGTGGTTTTATGTCCATACATTCAGGAATATATTCATAGAGTTGGTCGAACAGCCCGTGGGGAAGGTGCAAAAGGAAATGCGCTGCTTTTCTTGATTCCAGAAGAGTTACAGTTTCTAAAGTACCTTAAGGTCTGAATTACTTGGTTTCCATGAAATAGCAAATCGCAGATTTAAGTTTGGTCATAACAGAACTAATTTGGTATTTTTTGCATCTTTACTCTGTTTTTGTTGTGGTTCTATTTGATGCTGGAAATCCTTAAACTGAGGAAAGTCTTTGATTTTGTTGGCATGAACCCTTGTAAGGTCACCACTCACTAGTTGTGTTCTATTTGTCCACCTCATTGTCAGTCGCAATACTGTTATGTTGATGAAGCTGGAATTGCTGTTTTCTTTCCTCAATCAATTGCAGTTAACGTCTCATATGGCTGAAGATCTCTCAATGTGTATTAGTTAATAGAGAAAATTTTGTTGAGGGTCCTCTTATTAGAATGTGATATATGATTTGTGTTGGTAGCATTAGAGACAAAATAAAATCTTTTTTAGCTATTTCACTTGACAAATCTTGCTGGGTTTTTTTTCTGTTATTACCTGAAAGTATGTTCACTGAAAATTCAGGCTGCAAAAGTGCCCGTCAAAGAGTATGAATTTGATCAGAAGAAGCTGGCAAATGTTCAATCTCACTTGGTAAATTCTTGCTCGAAAGGCTTTAATCTCATCATTTCTTGAGATACTGTGGTGCTCCGGTATCTGATTGTCCTTTAGTTAGAAGGAAACTCATAATTTTCACTATTCACATGATACAGGAAAAGTTGGTTTCCAACAACTATTATTTGAATAAGTCCGCTAAAGATGCTTACAGATCTTACATCCTAGCATACAATTCGCACTCTATGAAGGACATCTTCAATGTTCACCGGCTTGACCTCCAGGTATTTATGTTAGTTGTTCTGTAACATATCATCATTCAACTTTTATATTTCCCAGCCAAAGTAGTGTATCTTCTACTAAATGTTAAATTGGAGTGATAAAGTGCATGGTCTGTCTAATCAAAGATTTCTGTAATATCCCACATAGGTTATGAGATATAATTTGATTTGTTTATTTTTTTTTATCAACGAGAGCAGCAGACTTCTCTAGCAACTTGGCAAAACTATTATCAGAAGGTAAAAATGAAAACTGGAAATAGTTGCTAGCTGAGTCTGTTGCACTAGAATCTTGCTGGAGGCTCGTTCCCATTAGGCGTGAAGTACAATAACAATTTGCTGAGGAAATCTGATAGAAATCGGCAAATCCAGTGGCGTGCTTGGCAATAGAGATGGCCAATTATATCCCTAAATATTTTACATATCTATTCTTGTTTTAAATTACTTTTATTGATCTATTTTATCTCACCTCTATTGAGCTAAGACTGAAGTTATTCTTTTGAATATAATCTGTAGTGCTAGGATAGCTAGTAAAAGCCGCCTTCACAGATGATAGGCTAAAAGAAATAGATAGATAGTTAAGCATGTGACTCACAACTGACAATCTGAAGCCTGAACTTTTCCCAGATAATGCAAACTTTTATACAGCGAAGACAGTTGAGAAAAAAATAATAAAAACTTGGGTAGACCAATCACTTTGAAATGTGAACCTTTGGAAATTACTTTTCTAATCAAACATACCACAATCTTGAGCCAGATTAGAGCAAGTTGAAAGGCAAGTGTACATCAGTGGGGGTAATGGAAGCACTATCAAATCAAATGCGGTAACCTGCAATTGATTGATGATGGTTTTGCTTCTCCCTCAATTCTGCTCCCTTCTGACACTTCCTGCATCACTGGGGAAACAGTTAAGCATGTTGAATCACTTTTCCCCCTTGAGCACAAAGATTTGCACATTCTGTGAAGTATGCATCTTCAATGGAGATTGTAACCACTTGGTTAATTATTTGCTTTCATTTTAGCCCCATGCGTAGCTCAGGTTGCATCTATCCGTGTTTGTGTTTGCAGTTCCACAAATTATCTGACGTACCCAGAATAGTTTCACGTCTCAAATCTTTACATTGTGATGAAATCATGAATGTTTGCCGTGCCTAACAAACAGTCATCTTGAACCTAATTCGCCTTCTCTTTTATTAGTTTATCCACAAATCCTTGACAAATACAATTAATTTTGTTCACTTTCCATCATTTTCTATGGTGATACTGATCTGTATTGTTTGGCAGGCTGTGGCGGCTTCATTCTGTTTTACTTCTCCTCCCAAAGTAAACCTAAACATAGACAGCAATGCGTCCAAGTTCAGGAAGAAAACACGGAAAATTGAAGGAAGTCGGCATGGGTTCAGTGAGAGTCACCCTTACGGGAGGAAAGGCGAAGACAACATACAACAGTTTGTTAGATATTAGCACCCATAATGCTTGTATCATTGTACCCAGCATCGCCATGTACTTCTCTGGCAACGATTTTGCAATGAGTTAGTATCATTGAAAGCAATTTCTTTCAGTTTACACCAAAACCCGGAGGAAGTATACGATTTGAAGATTTTTCTTAATACGAATTTAGTTCTGGTACTGTGCAACATTTGCTCTTCTTCATACTTAAATGAGGCAAAGAAAATTGTCTTGTGATCGGAGATAACAATCAAATAAAATCGTGGGAGGGAGGTTCACGTTTTTACATTTATCATTGTCCACAAATTGGAAGATGGGGGTTCTGTCATCACATTATTTGTGAGGAAACGAAAAAAATATTATTGGTAAGGAAAAATATTGTGGTTTTCTCGGTTGAGTTGTTACGAAGAGGGATAGCAAATTCTGGGGAACAATGTGTATCTATATATATATTGAAAATTTCGATTTTTTAGGATAAATGGGATTGAATTTGATTTCAAATGACTATATAATGCGAATTTAAAATTCATAAGTATTTAATAAAATATAATTCAAAATTAAAAGAGGAAGGTTGAAATGTTTCAAAATTCAGAATAAGTCAAACAAACTTAAGTTAAATGATTTGATTCTATGGATCTGTAATTTATAATTTTAAATATGTCAACCCAAATGCATCTTTGTTATATTGTGAGAGATAAGGGAAAAAAATATTTTGTTTATTTTTAATATAAAGGAAGTTGAGATTTTATTTATCTATTTATTTTAATTTTTAATATTTTTTGGGGGTCAAAATCCTTGGTGAACTACAGTATTTCTTTTTATTGAGGAAGATTAGTCAATAAACATAAATCAACTGATGTTTAGAGAATGTAAGCTTCAGGTGAAAAATGAATGTACGAGAATTAAAAGAATTTTTATTGTCAAATAATTTCTATGAAATGTATATTTTTTTTATTAGATAAGTATTAAGTTGATGGATCAAAATTTTAAAGTTAAAATTAGGTGAATATTACATCAAATGTGATGCTAGTTTAGTTGATGAAAATTGAAGTTCCAGTGTCGAGTTCCATCAGTATATATGGGGGTGTTGGTTTTAGCCGTAGTTGTTAGTTTACTATAATAATAGTTATTGATTAATTCAAAATAATTAATATTAATAATTGATATATTAATTGTTAATAATTGAAGTTAATAACTAACGTTCATGATATAATTGAGATCGATTTACTATATAAAAATAAAATGTTACATCAAATGGAATTATTTTGCATTTGTTTGACAAGAACCAAAACTTAGTATAGCAATGGTGTCTCTCCTTCCTATCTCCTCTCTCTTTTCGGAACCCTGGTGTCGAAGGCCAGGAGGAGGAGGTGGTTGATGAGGCAGATCAGGAGAAAGTGGAGATGATTAAATAGTTGTTTTGCTTATCAGAATTCCTACAATTAGCTGAATGTGTTTTGGACATGGAGATGTACCATCTAGTTCTCTATTACAAACCCTAAAACTAAGATGGGATGAGAAGTATGGAAGTGGACCTATCGCACCGCTCCATGATCAGAACTTAGGATGACGACGTAAAGCACAATATTACTGTGGCGGCACATGGTAGGATAGGCTAAATTGCATTTACTGCCCCGTATATTAGGGGGGGTAGCATTTCAGGGACTGTAGTTAAGGGTGTAGCAAATAACATCCCAGAATTAAATTTTTTTTGGCAATTTAAGGACTCCGGCAATCGAATTTTTCAAATGCGCCGGAAACTGCTTACCTGGACACAAATTAGGGTTCAAATTTGGGATTTTTGCTGATGTGGCCGTGAGGTTATAAATTAGTGCCTACTAAGCTGCTGATGTGGCTGTGGTGTAGGATAAAATTGCCAAGTCCCTCGTTGATGTGGAAAAGAACATAAAACAAAAAGAAAAAAAAACAAAAACCAAAACAAAAACAAAATGCTGCTCCTTCATATCCCGATCCTTCACGATGTGGATTTTGAAGGGGATTTGGCAATCACAAGCGACTGCCCCAGATCGGATGCCTTCGTAGTGGTGAAGGTGTCGAAATCATCTTCCAGCTTTTGCTGAGACTCCTCGTTCTCTGTGTCGACGATGGAGAGGTCGACGGAGCCCCAGTCAACACCATAAAGGCGTGTGCCCGTGTTGCGGCGGTCGGCTTCATTGTCGCAGGAAGTTGAGTCGACTGAGAAAACGGCATATGTGTATATATCTATACACTTAAACCCAAGAACAAGAACCCGCACACAAAAGTTGAGGGAGAAGGTGGGTTGTGGGAATAGATACAAGGGCTGTATGTATATGCTGAGAGAGAGAGGGGGGGGCAAGTTGGGGTTCCAAAATATGTGAAAAGGAGATCAGAGGAGTTGCATTTCATGAGAAAATTTCATGATTTTTTGGAGAAAGAAGAACAAGAACTAAGAAATGTAAAGAAAGAAAGGGAGGAGAGAGAGAGAGAGACGAAAATGATGATGGTGATGATGAAGATGATGATGGTGATGATGAAGATGATGAAGCCCCAAATTGGAAATAATTTTTTAGCTTAGTTGGCAATAATTTTTTAACCCCCGGCCACGTCAACAAAAGCCCCAAATTGGAACCCTAATTTGTGTCCAGGTAAGCAGTTTTCGGCAAATTTATAAAATCCGATTGCCGGAGTCCTTAAATTGCCAAAAAAAATTTAATTTTGGGATGTTATTTGCTACACCCTTAACTACAGTCCCTGAAATGCTACCCCCCCAATATACGGGGCAATAAATGCAATTTAGCCTGGTAGGATATAATGGCGAGAAGAATTGTTCCTGATCTTGATTTAGTGAAAGTAAGCCTCATTGATCAACAAGAGAGGTCAAGTCAAAGGAGACGAGTCAGCCTAAGGTATATGTTGGGGTTATACAAATCCGAACGCTAACATGCATGTATATTGGTCTGTCGAGGGTTTCAACAAGTCTATACGTAAAACTCTAAGATTGGTTTCGTCTGAGTATAATGGGGAAATAGGTGTTTGAGCAATGCAAATAATGGAGGAGACGAGGACAAGGAAGTAGCATTCAACGGCTGTAGGGTATTTTCTAGGAAAAAAAAAACCCTTTTTCCACCATACTAACGCTTTTGTATGTTATAATTGGCAAGGGGTGCAAGATGTCAATGATAGGACTAATGGATTTTATTTTCTCAAGTTCCAGTCCACTGCTTCAATGGAGGAGGTGATCGAAGGGGGATGCGTTGCTCTTACAAGGGCAACCGATCATATTGCAAAAGTGGGAACATGGTACTCAAGAAACAACTTATACAGAGGTATCGATTTGGATTCGACTACATCACTTGCCTATTGAATACTGGACTGAGGATGGACTTAGTGTCATCGGTAATGGAGTATGAAACCCTATGTATCAAGACATGATAACGAGGTCCTGTGCCGGCCTTGACTATGCTAGGGTTTGTGTGTTGCTTAATTATTCCTCAATCCTGCCCAAACATCTTAACATAATATTTTCTACATTGAAGGGAGGGCATGGAGAGCCGTGCACAATCGATGTCGAGTATGAGTGGTTGCCTAATCGAGCCCCAGTTGTCAAGCTCTCGGACACATGGTGGAAAATTATCCTGCCAAGAAGAAAACAATTAGAAAACAGCCACCACGTGTACATGTTTTCATTCAAAAAATACACAAGAGTATACTAAGGAGAAGACTTAGCGCCGGCCTTGAATGGCTTGTTACTGAACATGTAGTTCCTGTGTAAAGTTAGTAGACTGGAGTTGGTTGTCCCTTATTATTTGATATTCCTAGAGTGAGTAAAGAAAAAGAGATTGGCATATATAATCATTTTGACGTTCTTCACAGGATGTGTGAAGAAGAAAATCAAAGTTTTTTTAGGGTCTTAACGATGTGATTTTGCAACACTTATTACTGAATTTAAATTATCACTTGTTGGTCTATTAGAGACGATGGTAGCAATTAGAAATGTTGCGAGCATCCAATCGATTTTTCATCGTAGATGGAATGGGTTTGTGGATTATAATGGTCCGAGTAATAGAATCTGGTTATTGTGGATGACACGTAGATTGGCGTGGAGGTGTTTGAAGTCTCCAGACAGATGATTCATTGTAGGGTTGAACTGAAGAGGGAATACAACACTTGTACAATCTCTTTTATTTACTGGGCAATGAGTTAATTGAGAGAAAAGAGTTGTGGGGGATTATTCGGCGACTAGCTCCAATGCTTAGTGATAGTTTGTGGCTTATTGGGAGATTTTAACAGAAGCTTTATCAAAGTGACGTGAGCGGGTAAACAGTGGGAACGCGCCTGTTATGGAAGAGTTTAATGAATGTATATTGCATATTGAACTATGCAAACTTTCAATGTAATGGTCTCTCTTTTTGTGGCACAATTGTAGTCACGATGAACGCGGCCTTGTAAGAGACAGGATAGGACCTTAGCTAAGGAGGTGTAGCTTGCATAATGGACAAACAAATACTATTAATGCACCACACCAAGAATGTTTTGGATCACTGTCCAATGATAGTCTATAGGGGAGAGGTCAATGAGGTGGTGCACTATATTTCGTGTCGATAATTTTCTAGCTAAGGCCCTAAGATTCATACGTCATGTGATGGATAAATAGAGACATTATATCTATGGAACAAAATTATATGTTCTAGTACGCAAACTTAAATTGCTCAAGCCGGTATCTAGGGAGTTGAGGAAGCAAAAGGATGATCTAGCTATAAATGTTGAGAATGTGACAGGTTTTCTTGCTAGAATACAAGAGTCCGTCCAACAATATAAGCATAACGGGTTTCTACATGATCTAGAAAAAATTTGTAAAGGAATCTATACATTAGCTGTTAAACAAGATCAACAGATATTAAAACAAAGAGCAAAACTTCAAGGATTAAAGGCAATTTTCGTCCCCTAACTTCGAGAATGGCCTAAAGTTAGGGGACGAAAATTACCTTTAAGCCAAACTTCAATGGTTGAAGGAGAGAGATCAATTTACTCAAATCTTCTTCAAGAAGGTAGTAGCAAGGAGGGCTTCCAAAAAATTGTTTAGATTAATTCAGAACTTGGCATCCAATTGACAAAGTATGCACATATTACCTAGGAGTTTGTGAATTTCTTTTGCAAGTTATTGGGGTGGGGATGTGGGGAAAATATAATGCAAAGAGATATTTCTTTGAATCACCTTAGCCCTGCGCTAAACTTGGTAATTGACGGTAATGAGGCAGTGCAGCTAATCGCACCGGTTGAGAGGCATGAAGTGAAAGAGGCCATTTTTTTGGATTGATGAGATTAAGATACCTAGGATGGATACTCTACAGGATTTCTAAAAATAGCATGGCTAATTATAGGGGACGAAGTGATTGGTGCTATCCAGGAATTTTTTCACTAAACGAGGTTAGTAAAGCAAGTGAATACAATGTTGATGATATTAATCCTTAAGGTACAACTCCCTAGCACTATGGTGGAAATGAGACCTATAACCTGTTTCAATGTCCCATACAAAGCCATATCTAAGATTTCGGCTTGGATGATGAAGAGAAATTTGGATAAACTAGTGGATACAATGCAAAATGCATTCGTACCCAGGTGCATGATAAGCGATAATATTATATTGGCTAAAAAATTATTGCATGGTTATAATTAGAATCATCATCCATCAATGTGTAACTAAGATTGACCTTAAGAAGACTTGTGATTTGGTAGAGTGGGACTTCTTTCGTGAAACTTTGGGTTTGTTCAGATTTGTGACAAGTTTATTAGTTGGATCATGGAGTGTATGACCACACCCTCATTCTCTCGATGTATAAATGGGCAGCAACATAAGTTTTAACAGGGGTTCGAAAGGTTAGGACAAGGGGACCCTTTATCCCCTTACCTTTTTGTGTTGATGATGGAGGTGCTTCACCTTTCTGTCAACGCGCAAATTTTGTTTAAACAAGGATTTTAATTTCATTGGCAATGTAAGGAACTTCAGCTTGTCATGCTTTGCTTTGCACATGATTTGCTTTTCTTTTGTAAAATACATGTTGAATTTGTGCTCCTTTTGAAGGAAGTGCTGGCTGAATTTTCAAACCAGTGGGGGCCTTCAAACTAATCTTTTAAAGAGTCAAGTGATCTTTTTCAAGGTCGGTAATATTTGTTAAGAATGCCCTATTACAAATATTGGATTCCAAGAGGTCTTCCTTTTAAGTACTTGGGTATACCACTTGTTCTTCCATACTAACAAAGTCATCTTGTGCAACATTATTGTGAAAGATCGATTAGAGAATTAGTGGATGGGGGTGCATGAGCTTGTCTTATGTGGCAAGGGCCTAGTTGATAAAATTTGTGTTATCTTTAAGGTTTTTTGGAAGCAAACCTGCCCCTGCAAGGAAGAAGGAGGACTGGGGATTCAATGTGTTTCAACAATGAATGCGGCCCACATGAGCAAGCACTTGTGGGAGATCATCCATCTTAATTGTTGCTCAATCTAGATATAGTGGATTATGTAATATAAATTGCGTAACATGTCAATTTGGACGGTGAGTGGTAGTATGGGCTCTTAGGATTGGAGAAAGCTGCTCAAGCTTAGAGTTATGTTTATTAATATGGTGGAATGCATGATTGGTGATGGAGATTTTGTTTGGCTATGGCACGATTCATGGCACCTTATGGTGTCATTAATTTAACATTATCCAATAGCGCAAGCTTTAGAACTTTTAGAGGATGCAGCTTTGGATCGATAATTGCTGAAGGGGAGTGGCAATGGCTTGCGACATTTGTGGAAGAGATAGCATATTCTCTTCCAAGTATTCATGGAGGAGAGGATCGACCATCATGACATTTCTCTACTACTATGTATGCAATGTTTCCACCTTTAGTAGGCAAAATGCAATGGTATTCATTAGTTAAAAATGCATGGAACATGTTTATCTTGTGGATGTTTATTATTTAGAAACTCTCAATTGGAGACAAACCTTGGATGCAAACCACTTTTAAAGACTACGTTATTTGTGATGGACATGAATTGGTGATGCACGAACACCTGTTCTTCCAATGTAGGTACTCCAATAGGTGTTTGGTTGTACTTCAACGGGAAATTCAATTCAAATTACCTCATTTGCATAGGCAAGAGAAGGTTGAGAAGAGGAAGGCATTTCACATAGAGCCACACTTGCAACCATTCTTTACCATATCTAGCAAGCTAGGAATAAGTTGAGGTTCACAATGTCGTTATCCACAACAAGAGTTGTTATTGATTAGATTCCTTAGTAAAGAATTACAAGAGAACTTGCAATCTTTTGTACTCTATAGAATTTGGAGTATTGCTTGACTTCAGCAGTCTATGGAATTTAAAGAATTGGTTGACGAGCTGTAAAGCTGTTCTCTATATATACATATGTTTTGCCCAATGCAGTTTACCTTTTTCAATATATATATAAATAAATTTGTTTGCTTGAGTTTTAAAAATATAAAAGGAAACTATGAGTAGTGAGAATATTTAAAGTGGTGGCTTTCGAAAGAGGGAGTAAAAGAGAGTGGCCAAGTTCTCGGGGTTCATATCCAAACCTTACCAATTTCCCACTCATACACAACACACACTGACAGGACTATAATGGCGGCTGCCGGCACTGCTCTCCGCTTCCTTAAATCCTTCTCGGGCGCTTCCCCACCTCTCTTCTCTCTCTTCAACAATCCGAGGCTCACTCGCTCCGTCGCTCCATTGCTTTTCTTCTCTTCTGCTGGTTTCTCCCCCCAACAACGTGCCTTCTGCTCTGTAGTGTCTGGGGCAGTCGCATCTGGCGAGGCTACGAAGCCCGAACCTGTTGAGCTGGAGAAAGGCGTGAGAATCCGCGAGTTTCGCAAGAAATTGAAGATTGCGGACATCAAAGGTGGGCCTGATCAGGGGTTGAATAGATTGGGGGAGAATCTTGTGGTTAGGGGATGGGTTAGGACACTTAGAGTTCAGAGCAGTGTCACGTTTATTGAGGTAAAACTTTTTTTTTTTTTTTCCTTTTTTTGTGGGTTATTGAGTGTATGTTGGCTCGGAAAGATCGTACCTTTTTTGAGGTTTTAGAAACAAAAAAAGTTATGGTGACTGGAGGTTTCTTGTGTGGTGAGCAGGTTAACGATGGTTCTTGCCTTTCAAACATGCAATGTGTAATTAGTTCTGATGCCGAAGGCTATGATCAGGTACTGCTATTCATTTCCACAAATTTATTCATGGTCCTAGAAAATTTATTTACATTCTTTGTTGTTGTGCAATTTTTGGTGCAACTTACCATTTATTGCGTTGTGCTGTTCTTCAATAATTGAAACGAATTGGTGCAAAGCCTTACCTTTTAAAATTGAAATAAGGCTGGTTACTAGTACTGCTAATTGTTCAATATGTGCTGCAGATTTTCTTCAGCAATGGTCTGTAAATTATAGTCCAAGGTATTAACCAATATGTATGCCAGCAACACAATATTGGACGACACTTATTATTTTCTAAGTTTTAATACATTAACAATAACATTCGGTAACTCTGATGTATCGTCAGTACCATGATATTACAATATCATCAATTATGTAAAGTTTGGATTGTCTTGGATGATCATCACATAATGGAGTTTACGCTTCTTTCTGAGTACTTGCTGTTGTAAATGATTTAGGGACAATGAGTTCATATTACTGCTATTGCAAATGTTTGATAAAAAGTTATGTAATGTGTTTAAAATGTAGTAATAAGTAATAATTTGTGTTGTTTATTTTAGCTTAGCTTTACTAACTTTTAAGAACTTTTTTGAGTATTATAATGCATTTATTTGCAATGAAAATATCAACATACACTGAGATCAGTTTGGAGTGACACCCCCAATGAGATTATCACTGAGACTGCGACTTTGAACAATGGTCTAAATGTAGTTCTTTTTTCCTCTGACATCCTGTGATGTTACAAAAGACACTGGCTTGAGTTCTGTTCTTATGATTGACCTGTGTGTGTAGGAGCAGGCTATCTCTTTCCTTTAAAGCAAGTGGAGCTGTTCTTGAGTAAAGGATCAGTTTGTCTCTTTTCTTCAAAAGACTTGGATGGTAGTACTGAAGTATACAAAACTAGTATTATTTTGGACTGGGAGCACCCTAGTAGTCTTTTGGATATTGTATAGATAAGTTATGCTATTAATTTCTCTAAGGCAAGATATCAATAGGCTATTTTCCTTTTCTTTTTTAATCTTTTTTAGTCGCAAGAGTAAAATTTCCCTTTCAAAATAAATAAAAGCACATACTAGTGGAAGTCTTTCATCCCAGGTCCGGTCAATTGACCACTGTGCACTAGCCCTCTCTGCCCCTGTTGATACAATTCTGAACACTGGCAATATTATGCAAGGTCTGGTGAACATACTTCGCTTGTCGATTTGCTCTTGGATGTATGCCTTACTTTGAGATCTACATTTTGTATTTGGCATTCATTGTTATGCCTAGTTCTGGTTGCTTACTTCTAGGTTTCTACTATTAATTTGTTTTTTTCCACTTTCCTGTCTGAAATAATAATGAATGGAGTTGATCATTCTAACTGTCAATCCCTCTTAAGGTGGAGAGTGGTCTGATTTCAACTGGTGCCGCAGTATGGGTACAAGGTACTATAGTAGCCAGCCAAGGGTCAAAGCAAAAAGTAGAATTGAATGTTGACAAACTTGTAACGGTAAAAACTTCTTTCTTCATTAAATTACACTTTGCAATAATTCTTATACTCGATTTCTGATTTCTTGATTTAGCTGAATCATAATAGTAATGTAGTCAAACATCTTTTGCACAGTTTTGAAATTGTAAAGGTTCTTTCATCAAGATTCTTTTCATATTGGTGCAGGAAGGAAATCACCAAGCTTTCCATGTCTGACAACAGGCATAGCTATGCTTGCTGTTTATCTAGCTTTGCATGTCAATGCACATAGCTAATTTGTAAAGCAAAGTTCATTGTTTCGATGGCATATTATAAGATTAGACAAAGTAACCTAAATTTTTTGGCTTCAGAATACATATTATTCTGATAAAGATGTAGGGGCTGATCCTGGCATATTGTGCGTGTACATTGGGTTTTGGGTTTCTACCTTGTTGTTTGTGGGTTTATGGACTTACTAAACCCCTAAATACCGTACATACAAGACAATTTCAACTATTGTGTAATTCCTTTTTCTTTAATATCATCTTGAAGTGCTAAATTTGAAACCAAACATAACATTTAGTTGCTTCTCTTTTTTATTATGGTTTCTATCAGTTGGTTGGAAACTTGTTTAGTATGATTTTGTAGAAACATTGTACTCTTAAGAAGAAATTGACTATCAGTAAGTATATAAACAAAGTTAGCTAGAATTCTCTGAGCAATTTTTGTTGGCTGTTTTGATTGGTATGTGTGAAAAGAAAAAAAAAACGAACACCTTAAGATCACCTAATATTATTCTAGATTCAAGATGGTCTAACAAATAAGGCAAAAACTTCCAGCAAATCTTCTATAAGTGCCCTGGAAGTGCATAACACAAGATTTAACACAGGCGTAATCCTACCTGGTTATGTGAAGTACAAGTTACCTTAAAGTTTGTCATATATTGTTCAGTATTGTTGCTTTCCTTCGACATCTTTAATGATCATAGAACTATTTGTTTCACTAATTCATTTTCATGTAGGTTGGTACAAGT
>NC_026150.1:10882274-10884293 GCF_000512975.1 Sesamum indicum
CAGCAGAGAGTTTCTAAGAACTAAGGCTCATCTTCGTCCAAGAACAAATACCTTTGGTGCGGTAGGACACATCTTCACTTTTAAAGGGGACAAATGAAGAATCCATATTGGGGATCGAGAATGATAGATTCTTTTTCTTATTATTTCTTATCTTTCTTTTTTTCTGGGCCCTTCCCAATATATAACTCTCTTCATGCATCGGTTCCTCTAAGTATCAATGTGTTTTGAGAATGGAACCAGACTACTAGCCCCATGTTTGACCTTTTCTATTAGCCCAGGCTTTGTCAGAATTGACGTAGTAAATTATGGTGCTGTATTTGCATTAGGCTGGGAAAGATTGTCAGTTGAAAAGTTGAAATATTTGTGAGATCATCTGCGCTTTTTTACTGTACCAGCCTTCAAACTTCAGCTCCCAACTCCAGAAAACTTATGATATCCCTTCAAATGTAGGGAATTACTAATGTATGGCTGCTTGTGCTTTCTTTTTCTCTTCTCAAAATTTACCCTCGACACTACAGATTTTGCTGTTAATCACTTGTTCATTATGGTATACTTAGTAGACAGTTAATTTTGACTTACATTACCTTGGTGAACCTCATTCTCTAGGTGAGATGATATTTTTATTTTACATCCTCCTTTTTCTGATATGTATTATTTTTCTTGCTCTATTTATCCAACTTTTTACATTAATTTTCTTCTTCCATTGCTATGGACACTATTTGTCCTCAAGATGTTCTTTCTTTTAGTCAGTAATTAATAGATATTTATTTCCACATTTGGCTTAGGTTTCAAGGGTGAGGAACGCTTTGGCATATGCAACACACAAATTTTTTCAAGAAAATGGCTTCGTTTGGCTCTCAAGCCCAATAATTACTGCTTCAGATTGTGAAGGAGCTGGTGAACAATTTTGCGTAACAACCTTGGTATGTTGTTTATGAAGAGCAAGTTTTCAAAAAAGTTTCTTTCTTAAGCTTGCATTTGATGCTTATAAGTGCTCCACCTTGTGATGCTGCATACTTGAATTATTTGCCTCCTCCGTATCCCTTCCCTGTCGAAGCATCATCATATAACACTTGTTTTTCCATCTCGTTCTTTCACTTCAATTAATTTTTATATCAGGTGTAGGTGGAGAAGGGGTGCAGTGATTTTCCAAAATACATCCATATTCCATGGCCGTCTTTTAGAATGTTTAGATTTGTTAATTGCTAAATTTTTTCATGATGGCTCCATTTCATTCTTCCCAATAATTTTGAATTTTCTGTTGTTCGTAGATAAGGTCTATAACACTATAGCCCCAATAGAAGCTTTTGCAAATCATCCTATATGCATCAACTCCCATTTCCACTACCTCGTGCAACTCTACCCCATTTAGTTGCAATAACTTGAACTTGAGTAGTTTTTGGATTAAAGGCAATTTTGGTCCCCTAACTTCAGGTAATTCTCATTTTAGTCCCGTAACTTACTAGGGTTCCATTTTAGTCCTCTATAACTTAAAAAAGGGGGAAATTATTTAAAAAATGTAGGAAAAAAAATTAAGAAAGTGAGGTTCTTTTAAAACCTTTAGAAAAGTAAGTGGCACCGTGGTGATTAACCGGGTTGGCTAACCGGGGTGACATTGTTTTTAAAAAAAAAATTTTTTTTAATGAGCCACCGCGGTGGATGACCGCGGTGGCTCAATATATTTAAAAAAAAAAAAAAATTTAATGAGCCACCGCGGTGACTGACCGCGGTGGCTCCTATATTACCAAAACAAAAAAATTGTTTAGTTGTTAATTGCCAATTCACATTGAATTGAATGTGAATTGGCAATTAACATTTGTTGGCCCAATTCACAAATGATTTATTATTTATTTTTTATAAATTAATTATATTTAATTAATTTTTAAAATTATATTAATTTTAAAAATATAATGAAACATACAAATGTAATAGTGTATATATTTTTTTATACAATTTTAAAAAAATACAATGAACCATACTGATAAGTTTGCGACAGTGTTGGAACCCTTCGATTGAAAC
>NC_026150.1:10885178-10896954 GCF_000512975.1 Sesamum indicum
AATTGCCAATTCACATTGAATTGAATGTGAATTGGCAATTAACATTTGTTGGCCCAATTCACAAATGATTTATTATTTATTTTTTATAAATTAATTATATTTAATTAATTTTTAAAATTATATTAATTTTAAAAATATAATGAAACATACAAATGTAATAGTGTATATATTTTTTTATACAATTTTAAAAAAATACAATGAACCATACTGATAAGTTTGCGACAGTGTTGGAACCCTTCGATTGAAACCTAAGGCCAGATTCAAAATTTAGAAAAAATGCAAGTAATTCTTGTGATACTCTAAATGTATAAATTATTATCTTATTAAAAAAATTAGCAATTTACTTGTAATTTATAAAGTAATAAATAAAGTAATTTATTTTATATTTAAAAAATAAATTGTTTTATTTTAAAAAATACAAAGATATAAATAAAATTTTTTTATTTTAAATATAAAATAAATTGCTTCATGAATTGTTGTATTTCAAAAAATGAACGAAAGTAAGATGAATGAAATAAAATGAATAAAAAAATGAGCAATTTACTTGTAATTTATAAAGTAATAAATAAAGTAATTTATTTTATATTTAAAAAATAAATTATTTTATTTTAAAAAATACAAAGAGATAAATAAAATAAATTGCTTCATGAATTGTTGTATTTTAAAAAATGAATGAAAGTAAATTGCTCATTTTTTTATTTTTTTTATTTCATTCATTTTTTAAAATACAACAATTCATGAAGCAATTTATTTATCTTTTTGTATTTATTAAAATAAAATAATTTAATTTTTAAATATAAAATAAATTACTTTATTTATTACTTTATAAATTACAAGTAAATTACTAATTTTTTTAATAAGATAATAATTTATACATTTAGAGTATCACAAGAATTACTTGCATTTTTTCTAAATTTTGAATCTCGCCTCGGGTTTCAATCGAAGGGTTCCAACACTGTCACAAACTTATCAGTATGGTTCATTGTATTTTTTTAAAATTGTATAAAAAAATATACACTATTATATTTCTATGTTTCATTATATTTTTAAAATTAATATAATTTTAAAAATTAATTAAATATAATTAATTTATGAAAAATAAATAATAAATCATTTGTGAATTGGGCCAATTGGCCCAATTCACAAATGTTAATTGCCAATTCACATTTAATTCAATGTGAATTGGCAATTAACAACTAAACAATTTTTCTGTTTTGGTAATATAGGAGCCATCGCGGTCAGTCACCGCGGTGGCTCATTAATTTTTTTTTTTTAAATATATTGAGCCACCGCGGTGGCTCATTAAATTTTTTTTTTTTAAAAAACAATGTAACCGCGGTGACATAGAATTTTTTTTTTTTAAAATAAAAATTGTGGCACCGCGGTTAATCACCGCGGTGCCACTTACTTTTCTAAAGGTTTTAAAAAAACCTCACTTTCTTAATTTTTTTTTCCTACATTTTTTAAATAATTTCCGCTTAAAAAAGCTCAATTTTGGTACACATTTGGTTGGAAATTTGCCTCTGTACCGGAAAAGGTCACATGGCCTTCACGTGACTTTTTAAATTGGGGGTTTCATTTTTATTGGCTTAAAAAGCTCACGTGGCGACAACGTGGGAAAAAAAACGTGTACCAAAATTGAGCTTTTTTAAGTTATAGAGGACTAAAATGGAACCCTAGTAAGTAACGGGACTAAAATGAGAATTGCCTGAAGTTAGGGGACTAAAATTGCCTTTAATCTGTTAGGCCATGTGACTTTTTCCGGTGATTGAGGCAAATTTCCAATCAAATATGTACCAAAATTGAGCTTTTTTAAGTTATAAAGGACTAAAATGGAACCCTAGTGAGTTACAGGACTAAAATGAGAATTCCCTGAAGTTAAGGGACTAAAATTGCCTTTAATCCGTAGTTTTTTAACAGTCTGAAATTTGCCCCTACCATATATGGTATACTGAGGTAGATACAAAACATGGTCATGAAAATTTTCTCCTGTAAAATGATTGCTAATCCCTTTTATGTGCTGTTTGTACTCAATCTTTTAACCTATTTGCCTGAGTCATAAATGGTCTACTGCAGGTTTGGTCTCTGCTAATTTTTGCAAGACAACTTCTACTGATTACATTGGATAATATGGAATTGTGAATATATTCTGTTTTTATGTTGGTGCATCTGATCAAAGTTGCCCCTAGAACAGGTTCCAACCTCCAGGGAAGCTACGGATTCTCCAGTGAATGCCATCCCCAGAACAAAGGATGGTTTAATTGATTGGTCCCAGGTAATTTGTCGCCCTCTATTTTTTCTTTTGTCTAGAACCAACCATTATGCATGCCTGTCAGCCAACTGAAGTTATGCATACTCTGGTGCAGCATCTTTTTTATTATTTGTCCATCTATATTCCAAGAGCTCTTGATGATACTTGTACAATTATTCACAAATATGTTTTAATCTCTTTCTCTTATTCCTTCTAATGCAATAATTCAACTTCATGTGTGAAATTGCTGTTAGTTTGACTACTGTCACAGGGGCTTGCACAGCAAAAAGAGTTATTGCATGCTGTATGGCCTCGTTCCTGCACACGAATTAGCCTTTCCACAGGACACATACACACTTCTGAATTAACGAGTTTGCGTGAAGTTCATCCCACAAAACATGCAATTAAGGCATATAATACTGAAATGGAAATAGGAACACAATTTACCGACCAAACACCAAACCTTACATTTTATTACTTAATTCCAAATACAAGGGTGCACAGCTTGCACACAATTCAGTCCAAACTATAACAAAATGTCCAAGTCGGAGCCTTAAATACAAAAGCAGCAGTTGACGTCACCAACTGCCAAGTAAACTGACTATAACTGCTATAGACTTTCTTGCAGCAGTGTGCAGCCATAGGCTGCCATGTGACAGGAATTTTCTTAGGTTAGACAGCATCAACTGTGTATACATGCCTCTGTCAAACTCTTTTGCCGTAGCCCGAAGCTGAGCACTAGGCCTTGTCCTTGCCAACATGTCAGAAAGTGCCCATAGCATGCGCACCACCTAGCGTCCTGCCGAGAGATCCCGCACATCAGGTACTACCTGCACGTACAGCACCAAACTGCTTGCACATAGATGTCCAGCATCGCCACCTTCCACCGTCGCCTGCATCATGCGCATACTGTTTTCGTTTCCGTGTAAATGCCTTGAGCTGTCAAGGCATCAAGCTAACAATGCCCACGTGAGGCCAAAACTATCCGCATGGTAGGCTAAGCTATGGTTACCGAGCAATTTGACTGGGTGACGTTTCTGAATCAGTGTGCCATGTGCTGCCAAGCAGCCCCTGTCATGGGACCAACAGCGCACCCCAAGACTGTGCCACACCTTGGTGATATCTGCTGTCGAGTCTAGTGTGCAAGCTTGCCGCCTGATGTCTCAATGGGCTAACTACCTCGTAATGCAATTTTGCATCACTAATTATTAGCATGTTTTCCATTTTGTCTATTGTCGAGCACCTTAAGAGTTCTTTCTCTACGAGTAATACTTTGCAATCAGTATACAGTTATTTGAATTATGCTGAATTCTTTTGCATGTGATTCGAACTGAAGCCTTTTGTACTGGTTGAGAACCCCTGGTTCTCAATTATTTCTTAACACATGATTTCATAGAAAACTTCAAAGCTCTTAGGTCTGCACTGGGAAATAGATGCAAAATTAGAATACAAAAGATGTGTAGGCCCAAAGATGTTTTTCTCTGAATTGGATGAAATATCAGGGGCAAGTGAAAACTTTTGGGGTTCTAATGGCACCTGAAAGGTGTCCTTCAACAATTGTGAACTGAGGGAAGGGTGGGGGGGGAATTGCAGCAATCCCATCTTTAATAAGATGTGTACATGTACTTTTCTGTGTATGTATCTTCTGTATATACAATGCTACAAACAAGTAATGTTAAAGAAAAACGTGTAGACCCCAACTTTCATTACTTTAATACTGGTGTTTAGTATGATCTTGTTCATCATTTATGTAGATCTTCACAATGCTTTTGGAAGTGATATATATTTACATGTGAATCAATAACCAATGTGGAGCCCTCTCTTGCTAACCCCATTATTTGATTTTATTTATCAATTTGATTCCGGCTTATTAGCTGGATACTTATTGTTTGCAACATTTGGGTTAAGATATAATAAGCAAATTAACTTTTCTTCTTTTATCCTTTCATGATTATAAATGAAATTTGTAAAATTTGGTGCAGGTTTTTACAACTTTAAAAATCAAAATCTAGATTTTTAATGATTTATGGTGTCTCTTTAACATGAGTTGTTTGAATAATTGCGCATTGAGCCTAGGAAACCACATAATCAATGAGAATCTGTATGCCTGAGATTAACTAAGAGAAGTCATTTGATGCATAACGTTAATGTTTTTCACATTTTGCGTTTTTTTGGTAGGACTTCCAAGTGTATATGATAACTTCTCCAATTTTTTCAACAAGATGCCTTTTTTTTGTTTAATTCTGTATAATAATTCTCGAAATTTTTCTATTTCTGGGTTTAACTTAAGCTTGCCCCATATAGTAAATCCTATCTTCACCACTGTCCGTCGACATGCGAACTCAATATTCAAATATTTGATAACAGTATAAACCACTGGAGTTGGAAGGAAAGAACCAAAGGGAGGATGATGGAAAAAGTGGAAAAACTTGTTGAAGAAACACCTATGCTTGTCATTTCATCTACCTTCATGCAATGCACAGTCTGGTGTAATATATGAAGCAGTTGAGAGACAGAGTCGCCCTTGCTATTCGTAGGAATCATCTTGTATAATTTGCAATGACTGTTGGCACAACTTTCTTCTAATCAATAGCCGAGTAAATGCTTGTTTCTGCTGGTCCATTTTATGTTTGTTATGTTTAATTCTCTCAGGGAGATGGAGTTAGCTGCTAGGTTTCTGTGGGGCTGGTGTGTGGGGTTAGAGTAATTTAAACAGTTTCTTAAAATAGTGCTATGCAGAAAAGCTATGTGCCTCTTTTAGCCAGCCATATTTGAGAACAATCAAGGCTATTTTCATTTTCTTCATTCTTAAAGTGGATATCATATTTATATGACGTGTTGTCTTTGATGCCTTGAATCATTACTGACAGAAAAAAAATTGCTTAAATCCTGCCTGTAGCTTTCTGTAAATGGAGCCAGTTTTGTAGTTACGAATTGTGATTGATGTTTTCTTTGTTCATGTTTTATTTGGCAGGACTTTTTTGGAAAACCAGCATTTCTGACAGTATCTGGGCAGCTTAATGCTGAAACATATGCTACTGCTCTTACTGATGTATTGTGCTTCTCTCGTACCTGTCAATCTAATATGCGCTTGCCTTTTCTAGCATATGCTTGCTAGTTCCAAACTATTCATGAGAACTCATACAGTTATCTTGCAGTTTCTTTCTTTTCATGATCTTCTATAGTTATTTGCTCTCTGCTAGGTATATACTTTTGGTCCAACATTCAGAGCAGAAAATTCCAACACTTCTCGACACTTAGCTGAATTTTGGGTAAAACAGCTAGTAACTTGCATCAATATGTTGGCATTTCTTTTTACAATTTTCTTCAGTTGTCTTGAACAGTGCTTTATGATGCATGGAAAAACCCTTAACTTCTAGTTCTCTTTCTCCAAGATGATAGAACCAGAACTTGCGTTTGCTGATTTGGAAGACGACATGGCTTGTGCAACTGCTTATCTCCAGTATGTAGTATGTTATGCAGACCTATCCATTTATTGTGTTGTTGAATATGTTTTTCTTAGCCTCTCTATTTGGATTGTTAGGCTGCTGACTTGATTTCTAATTGTTGAATGAAAGGTAGAATACATTCTGGAGAACTGCAAGGAAGATATGGATTTCTTCAATACTTGGATTGAGAAAGGAATCATTGCCCGACTAAGTGTATGAATTTATTGGCTCATGTTTGACATGCATTGGTCCATATTTCATCATTGATAATTTTACCAGGCTTTCCTTTTGTCCTTTTAAAAAGAAAAGAAAAATGTTAAGCTCTGTCATTCTTGAGGACTTACTTCATATCACATAAGCTTGGGCATGTAGCTGAATGTTGGTTTCTTCTTCAATCATTTTCTTCACAGGATGTTGTTGAGAAAAGATTTGTGCAATTGTCATACACTGATGCAGTTGAAATTCTCTTGAAAGCAAAGAAGACATTTGAATTTCCGGTATTTTTCCTGTCTTGATATACTTACATTAATTGTCTTTTCGGGATATTACTTTGATAACTTGACAGAGTTAACTACACTTACACTCCCCCAAAGATGCTAATTACACCTCTAATCTCAAACTTCCAAAATCCAGCTGCAGCCCCTATGGAAATAAATGCTAGTAAATGCAAGGGGAACTTGTAAGCTGGTAATTTTCCCTTGTTTAAAGTTAAAAATAGTTAAATAGTGAATTTACTCAATGGTCATCTGACCTTAGATATCTTGGTTTATTTATAATCTTACAGGAATTTGTAATGTTTATACAGTTGAAAGAGAGTGTGTTTGCAGTATATCTCCCTTTGGGTGGATCTTTATCTCCATTTGCATATTATTACTAGATCTCTTTCTGAAAATTTTCATAAGTCAAACCTGATTAGGAGGGATGGGCAGAGATGAAAAAATCTCGGCCCAACAAGTATCTGAGTAGCTCTACTTTGGATTAATTGGATTATAAACTGTTTCCACTTGGGAAAGTAGAGATAAGTATTAAAGGAGAAAAAGAACATAATCAAACCTAATCTAATCTCTCGATTGATGTACACTTGCCTCAAACTTTGTTTTAGTATTTTCTAGCTTCCAAACTAGGATTGGTGATTGGGATGCTCATCTAAAACTAGTGTGAGAGATTACAGAGTACAACTTTACTGGTCTATGTCATTTTCCGCATCAGTTCTTATCATTTGCTGATTATTCCTATTCTTCAGTGCCTTCCAATAAGTAGATTATCTAGGAGATTGATTGCAAGTATTTGCTAAATTTGCTCCATATGGAGATTGAACCCAGTCCAGTTATTATCAGTGTATGCTTTTCTAATAGGTAACATGGGGATGTGATTTGCAAAGTGAGCATGAGCGTTATATAACTGAAGAGGTGTTCAGTGGATGCCCTGTAATCATAAGAGATTATCCGAAGGCAAGATTACTGTTTCCTGGGTAACATTTGTTGTAAACTGTTACGTAACTGATTGTTGAATATCTGCTTTCTTAATTAACTCTCAGGACATCAAAGCATTTTACATGCGACAAAATGATGATGGAAAGACTGTCGCAGCCATGGATATGTTGGTTCCTCGGGTACATCTCTAGTTGCCTCTAGATTTTCTCTTACATCAGATTCTGTACCTGAACTTGAAACCTATTTAGCAAGCAGAGTGGGAGATGTTTTGCATGAATCTATAGCATCTAGGTTGCTTCAGCCTTAAAGAATTTGTTAACCTGATTGTTGTTGCTCTGTGCTAGGTTCTCGTCTTCCATTGTGTGCTATAATACAGTTCCAAGGTCTACTTTATACAGGAATAAGGCATTAGCACGCATCTAGTGTGCTCCAATTGGGCTTATTGGATCATGAGAATCTTGTTTAATAGATGATGTGTTTTTAACGTTTGATCTTTCCCTCAATCTGGTTTGTTGTCATCACACTGCATGCAAGGACTAATTCTTTTTTCTGCTTTTCGGTTATGATTTGGTTGATTATCAGTTTTGTTTCAGATCTCAGACACCTTTACTACATTGTAAGTATTCTCTGTTTTTTTTTTCTTTTCTGGGCTACTCAACATGCTTTATTTGTCAAGGTTGGTGAACTTATTGGCGGAAGCCAAAGGGAAGAGCGCCTTGAATATTTGGAACAACGCTTGGATGATTTGAAGCTCAATAAAGAGAGCTATTGGTGGTACCTTGACCTGCGGCGATATGGTTCAGGTAACGGATTTGCTTTATTCAAATTTTCACTTGTCGCAGATGTATGCAAGTGTTTCAAAATTGCTCTCATCGCAATTGTGCATTTTATTTACGCGCTGTTGAATGTGTTCATATTGCCTCTATTCACTGTTTACAATAAACGTAGAAACCTGCAAAATAGAGTCCCAAACACAAGTTGAAAGTTTTCTCATCCAAAACATTTATTTGTATTTGTTTTTGTTATTATTAACTTTTTGTCAAAATTGAACAACTTCTCTTTACTTTCTTTCTTCCAGTTCCCCACGCTGGATTTGGATTAGGCTTTGAAAGGCTTGTACAGTTTGCAACTGGAATAGATAATATAAGGGACGCCATTCCTTTTCCTCGGGCACCTGGCTCAGCTGAATTTTGATGGTAGACTTCCAGAAGAGGACAAGGTGCAAGTAGAACGACTTATATGATAATTACGTTTCCTAACTGGATATTCCTATTCTGCTTAAAAATTCAGACACTTAGAATTCGGGATAAAGAGAGGTGGTTCCTTTTTATAGAAGCGAAAAAGCAAGGTTTGCCTTTGAGGACCATATTAGTTCCGTACTGGAATTCGGGATAAAGAGTGGTGGTTCATTTTTTCATAATGTTATGGATGCAGTATACCATGGAACTAGATGCAATGTAAGAACAGAAAGTTCAATTTTTTCTGATTATTATTTGTATCATACATGATTGGACGCTCCACTTCCCCTGTTGTCAAATCAGAGGCAGAGAGAGTTCAACAGTTGAACCCCTCAAGAGTGGTCGCTGAAGAGAAATGCTATTTTTCGATTTCCTCTATATTAATCAATTTAGTTTTTTATAAACACATCCATCATTGCATCGAATGAGATAGCCTCTTTAGGTCTTGGGTTTCCCAGGACTCCCATCACCTTATAAGTCTGCAAAGAATTCCAAGAAATTAGAGAGTTGACATACTGAATCATTTATTTATACGAGGATTCAAATTTCCTTCTTCAGGTTTTTTCAGCATGTATGATGGGGAATGTAATGGCAGCTTCATCCCTCACTAATCGGCCTAGGATCAGTTGTACAACATAATAGTTGAACCCTTTGGTCGCTGTTTCCTCTTTTCACATTGAAATCCCTTTTATTGACGAGGAAATCTAACATATCACATGTATCATTCTTCAGCTCACTGCACACAGCAGCATGGCTACCTGCACGTGAGGAAACATGCAATTATTTCCTGAGTCGCACATACACACGCACAAGCACACAATCTTTTCTGCACCACACCAACACCAGTTTTACCAAACCCACCCTCAACAGTTGTTTTTCTCAAATCCATAAAGACTGAAAATAAGGCAGAAACAGAAGAGTATCGCCATCACCCATCTGCTCGCACAATCTCTCAATTCAATCCCAAAAGAGAAATTTCTTATTCAACCGTTATTCTATCAGTAATGTTCTGATTCTGTTCCTCAATAAATAAACAAATGAACTGTACAGTTTGCACTATCGTCATTTAAGCGATCAGAATGCTGTTCATTTTGCACAATGACCAGAGCATCTCTATATAAAATACAGTATACTAAGTACCAGCTGAGATTTAAAGTACAAATGTAAAAAGAGAAAAATTATATGTAAGGGACACATTAGGACGAAGAAGATAATAGAGGAAAAGATCTGGATATCCTTTCTCCATGCAGACAATTTGTGAGATTAGAGCAGGATTATGGAAGTACGGCAAAATTTGTTATTTACATCCCACGGGATATCACAGTTCCACTTCATGTAGATCATCTCCAAAACTGCCACCATTCATTGCCGAGTGAACTAAGGAAGGGTTGTTTAGCGTGGATGACAATGGCTGTCTACTCAATAACTCTCCCAGAGGTTTTAATTCAGCTTTATTTGGACGATGGCTCAAAGAATCAGTCAAGCTTCCACTCCATGACGCAGTGCGCCGGGAATGTATAGGAAATGAACCACTATCAGTCACCTCCTTGTGCGAGAGATTGTTCATGCTCCCAAATCTTTGCATGGTCGTGGAAGATGGAGGAGCAGGCGACTCAAATGAATCATGTAGAGGAGAGATAGAAGGATTTTCATTACTAGACGAAGTGTTCTGCATGCTATTTACAGGACCGTCAACCGGCTGCTCGATAGTAGATACTGGTGTGGGCACAAAGAATTTTGGGTTGACTCCACTTGCTGTTTTAACGGAAGGAACAGAAGGCGACTGGAATGCTGTTGCTGTGTTCCGACCACCTTGGTTAAAGGTATCAACATACCTGCCACAGAAAACAGGGAAATTCTAAATGGCTAGTGCTATGTAATGTGCAGCAAGTATCCGCACCAAATCATGCTTTTGCATTCTGTATCAGACAACCAAAAATCAATTAGCACAGGAAGCCATTTGACAGAGTAATAGTTTGAAAGGATGTCGAAATGCATTCCTGGTCCATGCGTTAGTAATATCACAAATAACTGACCCCCCAAACTACACCAGTAATGCCGAAAGTAAATAGTGCAAAAGGTGAAAAAAAAAATATAGTAGGATCCCACAGACCCTTCTTACTTAAGAATCATTATATAATAATCATGTCAATTCTAACCAGCCAATGTAAATTAAAGATGATCCAGTCAGGGACCATGAAATCATAAAGGTGATACTTGAATTTACCTAGACCGGACACCCATCCTTCCACGCGCTGAGTATTGATTGGTCATGGGAGGAAGGGGTGGCATTCCGGAATTATTATCCTGCGAACTTGGGGTTTTGAACTCGGGACTTCCATTGCTATGAGAAGCTTCACTTTGCAATGCGCTCTTTAGGTTGTAATCTGAAGTTCCATTCTGAAAGACGCCGGTTGTCGGAGGTGGTGGAAGAGCTGCTTCTTCTGCTGGAGGTTCAGCACCCTCCTCCACCCATCTCTTGAGTTTCTCATCGTAGTAAAACTTATTTGTTTCACCCAGTTTTGCCTAGATGAAAGTGCAACCAAGAGAAACCAAGCAATAAAACTTTTAAATTCAAATTACAAAGCACAATTAAGTCATATTTGGGTCAAAACAAGGTGCTTATCAAATTACCTGGCGCCCTTGACGGGGTTTGAGTACTAAACCAACAGTCTTCTGAAACAGTTGCGATCCAAAACTAAGACGACCAAAGCGAGATGTACTGCCTGCTGATGCTTTCTCTTGCTTTCCTGTGGAACTTGATTCCCTCAATGACTCAGGCTGAGCCTACACGTGTTAAAAACCTTAGTTATTTGTTTGTGGTAGCATGAAACATTAATAAACCATTACAAACAGGTCTCCTTCTCAGGCAATGAAGCATTTAGGTTGAAGCAAACCTGCATTGGACTTCTTCCAAAGTCGGGTTCTGAAACGCTTCTACTATGCATAGCCATTCTGTTGCCATCAGCTGACCACGCACTTATAGGCTCCATGGATTGAGAAGGCACTAATGATGACATAGCCATTGTTGATTGACTAGTTGATACTCTAGGCCCAACTGATTGGTGATTATTCTCATTACCATGCAAAGTGCCACCAGCTGTTGGTACAGATGGTGGCAGGCCCCCAACAACACGATGTGCAGTGCTATCGAAAAGGTTGAGCAGTTTGCCAATAAATTCCTTGGGTGCTAAGTTTGTGGAGAATCCTCCCTGCATAGCAAGAAGTTTAGTCACAGGAATCTTTGAATCACCAGAGAAACTCAACTGAAGACAGACAGATACCTGTTGATGAGCTTTGATCCTTTCCTCAAGAGATGAAGCTAAATGTCTGAGAGTCTCAACTTCCGGCGTTCGACCGGTTTTAAGAGATTTTGATACTGCCTGACAGTACCTACATCAAATT
>NC_026150.1:10897064-10905365 GCF_000512975.1 Sesamum indicum
AATGTTCTGACATTCATAAAAGGATAATCAAGGTCAAATATAAGTACTTTAACGCCTCAGACATCCTCCCAACTTCTGCCAACATGAGTGCATATACAAACTTATATGGTTGAAATGGGAGCAGCACAAACTGAGAGTTTCCAAGCACTTTCGAGTACTCGTATAGCTCCGTCCTCTGTCAAAATATACAACGGTCAATCATGTGCTTAGGCTCATACGAGAGTACAACATAAAACTATGACTGACTTGTGGTTGGGAGTGCATACCAGTGTACTAAAAAGAAATTATTACAGGTCAAGGTGCACAATGGGCCGGCTGCACAATGGGCCAGACCGGCTCAGGACTGGCACAGACCAGCCCGAAAAAGTCAAGCCAAGATCAACCCACTACTGTTCATGACCTGTCCTGGGATGGTCCTGGGCCTTGAAAATGGACCCAAGCCCAGCCCATGAACCGGCTTGGTTGAGGCTCGATCCAGGCCCGAATGAGCCTATTTCATTTAATTTTTTTTAATGAAAAATAGAGGTTTTCTTTTGAACAATTGCTTAACTTTATGGTTGTATCATGAAATAAAATTAAATTAAATCACCCAAAAATCATAACTAGAAAAAATAATAGTTAAGTTATATAATGAACTCAAATAATAATTTGACGAATAAGCTTACAATAATAAACTTAGAGATTGATGAATTCAAAAAGGATTCAAAATAAACTTTGAAAAAAAATAAACAAAGACTTTTTAATAAATTTAAGTACTGAAAATTGAGAAGCAAAACAAGAACAATAATGATAATAATTTTTAGAGTTTCAATAGTATAAAAAAGCTACTAAATTAGTTAGTTTTGGAGAATATATGAAACTTATATGTCATGCATTATTTTTATTTCAAAAATGGCCCAGCAAGACCAGCTCAGGACCAGGTGGTCATGGGCCTAGGCTGGGTTGGTCCCCAAATTCCTGGGACCGGCCTAGTCCCAAGCAAGCCTGGGCCAACCCAGCCCATTCATTAATTGGTTCAACCCAATCCTGGGCCGGGCTAGCCCAGCTCGGCCCACCGAATGACAGGCTTCAATCTTATGCCTCTGAAAGTGAAACTGTAGCCAGAGGCAGCTACCAAGGACAATGGACTTGAGCCCAGTCCATGGACCAAAATTAACAGAAAATATATTCACACACTAAGGCATACAGAGTACAAAAGTTATAGTGAGAATTATTGCCTTTGAAGCATTAAATTTACAAGTGATGCATAAGAGAGAATGCTGAAAGAGTAATACTAAGCACTCAACAGAAAGCAAGAGAGAATGTGAAATACAGAGTCGGACAGTGCATGAGAAAACATTTCTAATTCTCATATCATCCCCTTATATGAAATGGTTCTTCTATTTCCCTTTCCTTATTTATGTAGAGTCCCTCCAGGGTGACTGTCCAGTGCCCTAGGAAGTGGATTAGATGTTTTGAAAACTAGAAGAACGAATGCTTGACAAAGTGATAACTCGGCCCAAACCTGAATTGCTTCTGGACTTGCATAAGTCCGTGGGTATTTCCAGTGATCTGCACCAACAAGACACAATCTTGCAGTGTCTGAATATGGCTCAAAGGTAGCTTCCGCAACCAAATAGCATATGTGAGCAGCAATTATCTGACAACCACCATGCAGAAATCCAACAACTTAAAAGCTAGTAAGTATTGAAAGAACTTCCAAGAGTAAGGGAAGAAATACTTCTAAAAATAAACCAGAACATACATCACTTCTTTCCTTCCACAAACAATCTCCAAGATGGATAAGCACAAGTTCATCATCCTTTGTTCTATTTGCAGTTATCACCGCCAAATTTTCTTCCCAGTCGTCCAGCATACAATTGGCACTAAACTGTGAAACAGCAACAAAAACATATACAGCTAGTGACGTCAAGCTTAATAAAACTTTCAGCAGCACCTTCATAAAACATAGAAACTGGGAACAGAGAAATATACATGGAAAAAAACTTCCAAGTAAATCCTCTACTGATATATAACAAAACAAACTCACTGAAACCCTCTTAGGAACAAGTATTATAGGACAATTGCTTGCTTATAGAAAAGGACACAGCAGCAGCACAAGAGGCTTTTATTGAGAATGAACATTAACTTCATACCTGCGCTGGTTGCTGAGGCATATTTAAAGCACCAGGCATGCTGCTTATAGCTGTGCTATCTGCTGAAAACACATCAGCTGGTTGACCAGCAATTAGAAGGCATAATGTTCGCAAAGGTGATCCTGCTACCAACTGGCGAAGTGCCATTTGCTTGACAGTTTCAACATAGAACTGCATATGTTTGTTTTAGCAAAATGTTATAACAAAGGCATATAAATAGGTGAAGAGAAGGCTCTATCTGTTTCATCAACCAGAGAGGTGAGGCATTTTTTAGGAACTAACTTGATCACCAAGTTGTGCAGCAAGAACAAGGGCAGGACCCCACAACTGACCATCCTGCGCACACTGTAAGGCATCTTTCTTTCTTCCAGAAACAAGAAGATTTTGGACCTCCGCAGCAGTGACCTAAAATATGAAATGCATTTCTTATAGATGGATACATTGCCAAAAGAACTGCAATAAATTTGTAGGGTACACCATCAAATACCCGCATTTGTTCTTCGGATGGCAGGTGCTGCAAGCATTGGGCAACAGCATCATATTGACTAAACTGCGAACCTTTCCCTTTAGCAGATGCAAACAGTTTAGCAACTGCTGATTCTGGAGCATCGCTTTCCTGGTGGAACAACAAATGAAGAAACACAGAACCAGATCCGTCAATCATCTAAACCAAGCAGCAATTGTATAAGCACCCAATTCCACAAAAAGCATAATAGTTGTAGGAACAGAGTGATACCCACTCCTGAAATTGTGCAAGTATACGGTGACTTTTTCTAATAGCAATATTCTTTTACAACCTCAAGGATCAGGCAATAAAATTTTCAGATTGTCTAGGGAACTGCCCCCATGGAAAGTTCATTTTGATGCACAACAGTGGTCATTCCGCAAAACTGCATTGTCGAAATTAGTAGAGGAATAAAGCGAAAACAATAGTTGGTCTGTTATGATAGTTGTCAGTGCAGACGCTAAAGATCATGATAAATCTTTTATGTTTTTTTCTCTGCAGTGTTGTTCCATGGAAAACATATTTCAAATTAGAAGATAGATCACATGCCAAAAGTTGTAAACACTAAATGACATAATAAACTTGCAATAACAATTACACAAGATTAGCAGTTAAACAAGTTTGTGCTTGTAAGTAACCATGAGAATATGCAAAGAAACAAGCACAACTATGAAGCAGAAAACTTATTATGAAATATGCACAAGAGGATACGGTCCAAATAGTTCTATGTAATAAAGTAAACCAATACTACATTCACCTAAAAAATAAGTCTACCTTCAATACATCATCTGTGCCATAAGGAGATCGAAGTTTTCCATAATACTGACAGGCTATTTTAAGCAGCGATAGGAGCAATCTCAAAATTTCAGCTTTTCTGTAGTCCATATCAGCAGACTCGAGATTTGTCATTTTCTCATCAATCCATTTGTTCAACTCCTTACTGCCAACACTTCCACTGGTAAGAGGACCAGGAAGGGATTGCCGACACAGAGCCTGGAAATAATTGCTGACACCCATTCCATGGTTTGAAGTATCAATATTGGTATTCATGACTTCTACTAGGTTTAGGACAGATATTGAGCCTCCGCCATGATTCTTCACAAAAGAACAGAAAATTTTAAGCATGTGATATAGGCAAAGTTTATAAAGAAACCTACAAGACAAGGTGCAGACACTGACCTGACTTCCAAAATTCATATTTTCAGAAGTGTTATTGTGTTTCATCACAATGAGCTTCCCACCAAAACCAAAAGCAGCTAAAGCATGTGCAGGACGACCAGCAGACGACCTTCCAGAAGCAGAAGCATAGGAGATTTGAGCACTCTGAATCTGTGAAAAGTTGAGTGGATTTTGATTGCTGTAGTAGTCATTCAGAAAATGGTTTTGGTCATTTTGATTGATTTGTGAATCGCTGAAATGTGGACCCAAGTTCCGACCAACCGAATGTGAAGCCATGGAAAAGTCGTTCTGACCTCGACTTAGATTCTCATAATATGAACCTTTTACCCCAGATATCTGTTGACTTCCATGAGCACTCACAGAAACATTTTCGCCATAGTGATTTTCGGTTATGTGGTTTTCACTGTATGGTAAAGTAGCTTCACTACTGGCAACAGTTTCTGGTAGCCACATTCTGGAGCTCTGTTGATTGTAGTTGCTGACTGATCCGGCATTCATATCTTGACCTTGGCTACCAAAGCCTTGAGAAACGTAATTATTACCTTGATTATGTGCACTGTATGTTCTCTGATCATTGTTCGCAGAAAACATATCCGATGTTCCATATCCATCCTGGTTAATTTGGTCCTGAACTTGGGCAGTAGACTGATCTGATGCAGGGTATGACTCCAAAGTGCGCCATTCCTGGGCAATGGTATCATAATACCAGCCAGGATACTGAGGATCAAAAACCATATGAGGTGGGTAACCATTATTGTCATGAGAAGCTTGATTCCAGTCTGATGGAACCGCATTGCTGTTGCTACTCATTTCTGAAACCAGGTTCCAGTTAGTCGCGGATTCTGTAGCATCACTCGCCTGAGACGCTTGATTCAAATTAGTGACACTCTCTGTTGTACCAGCCTTAGCCACAGACCCAACGACAGATTGTGCAGTTTGCTGCATATAAGACAACTCGGCCTGCCCGTCTGTCACTCCCCAAGTAGAAGATATATTAGAGTCAACATTTGCTTGCACACTTGCAGCTGCATCATAACCATCAACCTGATACCACTCTCCAGTATTTGGATCATACTTCCAACCCGGATACTGGTTCTCCCAATACTGAGTGCTATTCAGATCCTGCATATTTGAGCTCTGATCTGCTGCAATATCATTATATGCCTCATTATACAGCCCATAGTTGTTCGAGTAGCCAGCGGAAGTGGATCCATATACATCATTCCCAATAGAAACCTCTGGCCCATTATTCAAACTTCCCCTCACCATAATCCCTGATGCATCACCAGCATTGTCCCCTCCAAATTCGCTGAGAAAGTCTGAATATGATCCAAATCCATTGCTATCATTCTGAGCTGAATCAGCATGAAATGCACTCCATTCAACTTCCTTAACTCCAGGAGCAATTGATCCACCACTAGTCACATCAGACAAACCCTCACCGGTACTTTTACTCACGACTGCCCCCTCAGACAAAACTTCAGCACCATTGGGATTGGCATTTCCTGGTTTTAGAGTCAAATTATCGAAGCCGGACGAATTGGATGGAACTAATGGTTTTCCAATCTCCTCCACGGTTTTCACTTTATTAATCTGTGCAACCGTTTCCACTTCCGCACTTAAATCATCAACTCTCTTGTTACTACCGCTGATATCGTCAAAATTAACTTCACCATTATTCTCAAACTCATTGATACTCAAATTTGCAAAGGCCTTAACCTCATCGGATTCATTCCCATCCGTCAAATTAGGGCCAGAAGATGCCAATGAGTTGGCGACTTTAAAGTCCACATCATCATCATCATCATTCACTAATTTGTCAAAAAAATCCTCATCAGTGTTATCCTCCACCTGGAATGGAAGAGGATTCGAAGCCATTCACCCAAACCCTAACTTTTCAATTCTAATAAAACTTCCACCCGAAAGCCGCGAAATTCAAAACCCTAATCGATTCGTGCTAATAACACCCAGATCCAAGGATAAAACTCACCTAATTCAACAACGAGACCCTCAACAGTCCAAATCGAGCAACATCAAGGGTTTTACGACTCTACCCAATCTGCAAACCACGACAAGAACACAGACATCGATGATTCTGCAAAATTGTACTTTAATTCAACACAGAGGACCTTAAAACGATCCAGGATTCATACAGAAGAATCCTTAACTTACATCTTTTTGTATGTAGATTGAAAGAGAGAAGAGACAGAGCCGGGGGGAGAGAGAGAGAGAGAGTGAGCACTAAGAACACAAGACAAGGCCTCGATTTCGCTCCGGAGGCTCTCAACTACCCACAGAAAACTTGTTTTCCAACCCCAATATAAATATTACCAGAAATTCATTTTAAATTATTTTTAGTTCTAATTTACCAAATAAATAAATTACTATTCGAATTAATTTTAAATTCGTCATCACATTTAAAATTGTATGTTAACTTAATCTGATTAGTTTACGAGGTGAAACCAAACATATTTTTTTAATATTAGTACAAATTAAATTTTATACGCAATCAAATTATGACACATGAATAATATCATATTAAATAATCAATTTCTATATATGTTTTGGAATATAATCAAATTTAATTTATAAAGTAAACAGTTAACTAATTCTTATTAATATATATTTTTTTATCAATCAAATGTCAAATTAAGAAAAACAGCTCATGTTCTCGAAACTCGGCAAAAAATCCTTATTAATTAAATAGGTAAAAAAACTCTGTGAAATTTTAAACTTTGCTCATTTTCCACTGTCGTTAGACCAATTTAATGGCGTTAACTTATAATAAAAAGCCCAATTTTACACTTATGGCTAACTGTTGTAAAAAACAAAGGGTGAACTTCCACTTTGACTGAAAAAGAAAAGAGAGAGAGAGAGAGAGAGAGAGAATTCAGATTATGGTTTAGGCGATTAGGCTCTGTTCGTTCTTGATTTTCTTCTTGCAAAATCCTTATTGTTTCAATGTTTTAAATAGTTAAGGATGAAGAATGAATTCTATTGAATGATGCGAAGCAGTTTGTTGAAGAAAATAGTGTGAGAACCTGCGTTATAATATGGTAAGAATCTTTTTTTCTTTTTTTTTGTTATTTTTTTACAAAAGTTTGCCTAATATGGTTCTGTTTGTTCTTGGAGAAAATCAACGAATAGAAGTAGTTTTGGCTTTGAAAGTGAGGCGACAAGAACAAGTGGGACAATACAAGAGTACAAAAAGGTATGTTTTTCAATTTTGTTGATTTAATCTATTTTGTAAAATGTGTATTCTTGCCTAAAATAGTGAATTCTTTCTCAATTGGTCCCCACACCCCAACCCCGTTATTGTGTATTGAACAACGGATTGTTGTTTGGTAAATGCGTAGTGAAAGCCTAGAACAGTGGTTTGTGTCACTGTTGGTCCCCACACCCAATCTCTTTTGTTATTTGTTATTTTAAAGTGTATTGAATGGTGCTATTGATTAAATAATTGATTATGTATATTACTTTTGTACACAGTGTATGTCAAACAACTGATTATTATTTGATAAATATGTAGTGAATGCCTAGAACAGTGGATTCTTTCAGTGTTGGTCCCTACACCCAACCCCTTTTCTTATTTGTTATTTAACAGCATGTTTTCAATTGTATTATTTAAATAATTTATTATTTTTGTATGTGATAAAGGGTGTGGGGCAGGTTGTTCTTCTGTCCCCACACCTTGTAAATATAATAAGACCCAATGTTTTGTAAAGTTATTATGTTTTGATTTAAATATGAATAGATATGGTACTGGTTATATTTTTGTACCCAGTTGTGTATGTTGGAAATATTTTTTGTTTGATATATTTAATTATAAAAATGGTGTGGGCTGATTTTGCTAATTTTGATGTGTGGGTTGATGGAGCCATTGAATGGGTGCCTAGAATTAAGTATGTAGGCGGTATTAGAGTGTGGTTCCCTAATGTATATAGAGAAAGATTGTATTTTAGGGATTTATTGAATATGTATGTTATAGCATATCATTGTTTATCTAGATACACTTTAGATAATGGGATTAGGATATTGAAAGGGGAAGTGAGTATCAGAGAATTACTAATGACTTTTAAGGGCCTGAGTGTAATTCCAATTTACTTTGAAGAGAAACATGGCCCATTATTAGTTGTTGATATACAGGTTAATATATTCTCTCAAGATGAACATATTCAATATTTCCCTTATAATGAAGAATTTGATCACTTAACCCTGAACCTAAAAATAATAAAGCCAAGTGGTGGGACATCCATGCTGTCATGCAATTGCAGCAATCAGCTACCACACACTCAATATAGAAGACTATGTGAAACACATTCTCTAAAAAGGAGGCATACTTAGCAGTTTACATTCACATGATAAAACTCGTACCTGGTTCGCATGATTTTGAGGAATCAACACTTGGAAAAGTGGTTCCTCCTTCAGTGAAGTCAAAGGTTGGTAAACCCAAAAAAGTCAGAAGAAGGGATTCAAATGATT
>NC_026150.1:10905375-10914446 GCF_000512975.1 Sesamum indicum
TGGCATCTATCTCAGAAAAAGGCACAACAAAAAGAAGCTGTGCAAACCCCTCCTCCCCCATCCAAATTCAAGAGAAACACAGGTATTGACATGTTATATATTAAGTTAATAACTATATTCTCACATGTATGGACACTGAATATAGTTTTATATCTTTTTTCAGCATTAAAATGTTCCAACTGATGGAGCAGGAATATTACATGCAACAGAAATTCCCACTATGTACTCAACCAAGTGTTGCCATTAACCTGAATGAGGTAATTTTTCAGAGTTTTTAATCTAAATTTATACAAATTGAATTTGGTTTTAACAAGTTTCTTTTGTGTAAATCCCTGGTCCCAATAGTCAAACTGGATTGTCACAAAATGAGCATATATCCCCTAGATGCGGTATGTATTCATGTAAACAATACTTTCAATTTGCACATGTGATTGAAATTCATTTCCTGCAGATACCACAAGTCTCTCATTTCATGGCATCAACTCAAGGTTCTCAATCATGAACAAATGAGGTAGATCAGTTACATTTATCATGTATTAAAAACTGTAGTCAAACTACTAACTTATCTTATTGCAAATGCCACAAGTCTCTTAGTTCATGACATCAAGTCAAGGTTCCCAATAAAGGACGAATGAAATAGGTTAATACATTTATCATGTATCAAAAGATGTAGTCATACTACTAATTCATCTTATTGCAGATGCCTTTAATTTTTCACAAGTTAAGAAAATCTTCTTTACTCAACCAATAACATCAAGGCCATGTTTTGTGCCACCAAAGTCTACACAGTTCACTTCAGCATTTTAGGTAGGTGAATGTATAATACTTTTCCTTTGTGGATTCGGATGTCCATTTCAGGTTAATTAATCAACCCTTGTGGATTCAGATGCCCCTATGACCTGCACAAAGGCTTGCAGCTACACAACTACCATCCACCAACAATGCACAAGTATTGAAAATTATTTCTTATTTAATGATTTTTTCACAGTATGTAAAATTTCCCTCATTGCAAAACTCCTAGTCGCAGACCCCTCTATAGATGCATCAGAGTCTACAGCTTTCACAGAGGTCAGTGCTTCAGGCTCCAAGAACAAGAAAACAACCAGCCCTAGTTTCTAAAACAACAAAAATGCAAAATATGATGGAATGTTCAAGCAAAAGTAGCAGTTTCCAAAGAGAATATTGCTTATCCACCAAGCCAACTTTGACTTCCCAGTTAAAGAGCATTTCTGCCTCGTATAGGTTGGGCCCAGTGTCAAGTCATCCAAGACATAAGATACATCATGGAAGAGAGATTGATATTTAGGGTTGTGTTCTTTTTTTTTTTTTTTAGCAAAAGCTTTTGTAAATGATATGGCATTATTTAAGTGTTTTGTAAGCTAACGTGCTCACAAGTCTTTTAGCATTACTGAGGATATGTTACAGTGAAGGATTTTATGTAGTATTTTTGTCTTTTGTATGAGGAAATTATTAACAAACTGCAGCTGTCATATTTGACATTTTGGATGAATTAAATGATTGATTTTTATTGTTTTTCTACTTCTGTGTTTTTTAAATATATTACAGTGAATCAACTATAAAATAGAACATCGGAATTGCAACATATTAGTAGATACAACAGGTTACTACTTCAATAATACTGCAACAAGCAAAACAACAAGAACTATAAAAAAATGCCTCCATCATTCTTTCATTTGCTTCAAGTCTCTTGATATTAGATGCCAAATCCTTGTATGTAGATAGTACTTATGCAAAATTGTCCTCCATTTTCACCTGCCTGGATTGAAACTCTTCTTTGAATTTAGCAAACTGCATTGACATTGGCTGTGAGAATTTTTCAGAAATACTAACAGGATCCAACTAACAAAAACAAGTTACATTCGTTTGTTCTATAATTATAAAGCAATTTTTCTTCACTTTCTTTGCTTAGACCTGCAACTCTAATTGCGGCATTGTTTTGACAGTAACACTTTGGATTTCTATATCGTAAATCAATTTTTTCATCTTTAGAGGCGAATTTTCTAGAATCAAATGACATCCTACAAAAGTAACTGCAAATAAAATCATAAACGACTATTGAACGAAATAAAAAAATATTAAATAATTAATTTGAAGCATCTTTCACCTGAAAGAAAAAATTAATTTTGCAGCAGCTCGACCCTATTTTGGTGTAATGTATTTGTGGGAGGATGTTAAGTGATATATGTAATGAGACCAACAAATAATGGTTAAAACTGAAAGTGGGTAAAGAAACATCCATCTTCTCAATTCAATCGCATGTGTAACACTTCTATCAGGCTTGGCTGAGGGGGTACTTTTTGCAAGGTTTCAAAATTCACGTGGTCTTTTATGGTGATTGATTTAGCATAGCTAAGTTTTGTACAATTTTAGCATAACATAGGGGGGTGTTATGCAATTTTTCCATCAAATTATTATATTTTTGCCAAGTAAAATCATATATTTCAAATTAAGCAAGTGCAAGTTTGTGATTTAGTAATTACATTATACATTGTAAAGAAAATAAATGTCAAATAAATTATGAAGGGCCAATCAAATTGTTCCACTCCAAATAAATATGATAAAGTCTTCTGTCGTACAACTATAAATATGAGGAGTTTTCGACAAGCGAAAAAAGACACAAACTAAGATACAATCAGAAAAAATTTCAAGATCCTTTTTAGCCGAATTCAAGGATATCCCGATGTTCAAGACAAATCCATTTTAGCCAAATTCGAGGAGATCAACAGTTTCCAAGGCAAATACAAGAGGACCGTCATGGAGATCATCAAATTTCAATGTTTAATTGGTGATTGTGGTGCGAAACTCACAAACTATTGAAGTGCAAGTCAATCTTTGCCAAAGATCGAAGTATTAATTCCACAAAAAAATCTCAATCAAAAGTTATCATTTTGCAAGTTTACAACGTTTAATTTGAGAATAAGTCGAAAGACCCTTGAAGAAGCAATATTACTAAAGGCACAAGTCAACTTTGAAATAAATTAAAATGTCAAGTTACTCGCTTTTGAAGTTATCAAAATCAAAAATTGCATACTTGTAGTCAAACATAAGAGATTTCAACTAAAGATTTTGTACCCACAAAACTATATAATCAAAGTTGATTTGATTCATTTGTAAATATTTCTTATCTTATAACTCATTTGTGTGCGAGAGAGAGAGAGAGTGGTTGTATGTGTAATGATATTTTTGTCTAATTACATATTAATCTTATAGAGCTTATAAGATATTCTGAAAAAAAGTTAGAAAATGTATCTCTTTTTAAAAGAGTTTATAAGATCTAAAATATCTTATTTTGAGATCTTATAAGCTCTTTAAAAAAAAACTTGTCAAATATATTTATTGTGCTTATAAGCTCTGAAACATCTTATAAGATGTTTTGAAAAGCTTATAAGCTTAGCCACACATCCTCTAAGTAGTTGTTTCAGCTCTCTACTATGAGCGCACATGTTAGGGAGATTGTGTTAACCTTAGGAAGCAAATTGATTGTGATGATTGCACCACAATCGTACTGGAATTTTTCTTTTTAAACCAGTGGTTCTTTTTCACGGCACAACTACATCGATTATTTTTCTAACAATCTGAAAGCAAAAATAAAATGCTAATATACTAATGGTTGTTTCTGTTCCTAGAGCATTGCCCCATCACTCAAAATTTGCACCACTCGACGGGACCAATTATAAAGGTTGGTCATAGATGCTCCTTATCTTCTTTGAACAACTAGGTGTTGACTACGTGCTATTCATGAATCCACCAGAACCTAAAGTGCTTCAAGAGATCTCTATCGGGGCCATAACACCAGTCACAACTCCTCAAACCAAAAGGCGAGGAAGCCAAGCTAAAATATGACAATGACAACAAAATGATTAGAGGTCACCTACTTAATCATATATAACCAACCATTTGTTTTATTACTTGTCAATCAAAAGAGTGCAAAAGAAATTTGGGATATGTTAGAGACAAGGTATGGAGGCGATGATGCAGGCAGAAAGAAGTGCGTAGTTGACAAATGGCTCCAATTCAAAATGGTTGGTGACAAGTCAATAATGGACCAAGTCCATGAATACGAGACTTGGAAGTAGACGTGCTAAGTGAAAGTACGAAAATGTGTGAAATTCTGCAAGCAAATGTACTTTTGGAAAAAATTTTCCTATCCAAAGTGAATACCATAATCATATCTTTCCCTCCAGGAGTTAAACAACCATTTAACAACAGAGAACATAGATCACATGAAGGAAAACCTAATCTTCTAAACCACTTATTCCATGTCTTCCAATAACTTAACACAATTTCTCCACCACTACATTCATTGAATGTGGACAACTTTTGTCCCTTTTCAATCCTCATTGGCTGAATTTGAGCCCCTCCCTACAATGGAAAAAAAAAAATTCAACATTTGACCTAAAAAAGTCAGCGTGGGGTTAGGGCTTCAATGCATTCAAATAGAGTCCAACTCCTTGGCCTGTTGCACTTATTATGTAATCTAATTAAATAAAATACCCAACAGAAGAAATTCAAGTAAATATTAAATCCAATTGAATATTCTTAAGCCCAAATAAACTTAGTTAATTAATGAATCTAATCCACTTAATTAATTAAACCCAAAGCATAATTAATCTAATAAATTATTTCTAGCCCATATCTACTAATTAATGAATCCAATTTATTAATTAGACAAGCCTGCTAATTAATTAGTCCAACTAGTTAATTAGTTCAAGCCTCATTTAAATTAATCAAATTAATTTAAAAGTTAAGTCCCAAAATTCAATTAATCTAGTTAATTAAATTTTGAACTATCCATCCAATGGATTATTCCTCATAAATGATCTAATTATTTATGCTCTCGAATTAATTTAATCCAATTAAATTAATCCACCTCTTTCGAAACTAATTCCAAATAAATTCCACCACTTTTCATAATTTGTGTGACTCTTTAGGTCCACCTCAGCAAGACTTGAGTGTGTGACCAACATAATTAATAAATCTAATTTAATTAATTATTTTCGATTATCCTATAGCTAAAATTGCTAATTACCATGAGTGACTGTCTAACAATAGTCCATGACAAAGTTTGGGTTCGGAAACTAGTTTCATAGCTCAGTTGTTGAATGATCAATTGTAATATGAACTTGATAAAACTATGTAGATGAGTGTGAAGGTGGGGTCGCCTTCTATGAAAGAAAATGAGTTCTTCCTAAAGCACTCATCAGAAATCAAGATACTAGTGGAGGGCCATTAATAGCGCTTAAAGTTATATCGCGGAACAACAAACTTCATGTGAGCCTCAATTTGAACTATCGAAAGTTAAAGATTTATTTCACTTTTTATTCACTGAGTTGCTGCCTCACCTTGCTATGCATTAATCAAATCTTAAGATGTTAATACTTAAGTATATTCTTTCACTCAGGAAACTTATTTTTTCTACTAGTTGGACATTTGTAGGGGAATGTCGGGAATGACTAGCTAACTAGTATTTTTTCTTATCACGCATTGCTTCCATATGAAACTTTTAACTTATTCATATTCGTCCTCGTATTGCCTTTGAGTTAAGAAGTGTGGGAATGTGGATTTTGGCGAAAAAATCACAAAATCACTCGGTTATAATTTTTATGCAGAAAATCACCATCAAAATCCACTACCTATACGAATTTTTCTTGAAATCTTTCTGAGTTCTCTTTTGACCAAGCCCAACTGTAAATCTTCCATATGCTTTAAATATCGGATGTTTGTTGAGGAAAACCTGGCTAAATGTTGTTGAGAAAATCAGAGCAAGTAGAAGCTGAAAACCGAGGGGTTCTTCTCTATAAATAGCCAATTTTCCTTCTTTATTTTACACACTACAGAAATGGAAATCTCTCTTTTTTCTCTTCTCTGCTTCTATTCTAGTCTTCTTTGAGTGTTTATTAAGTTGTTCCAACTCTATACCGCAAGAGAACGTGTTAGAGAGTGTTGTGTTAACCTTGAAGGAGCAAATTAGTTGTGATGATTGCATCACGATCATACTGAAATTCTGCTTTTAGGACAATGGTTTTTTTCTACAGCACAGCTACCATCGATTATTTCTGCAACACTTCCTCTCAAGTCCCATATTTGCCTCAGAAGCATATGAAAATGGTACCAATTTTCTTTTCCCAGGATTCCCATCACCTTACAAATCTGCAAACAATTTCAAGAAAATAGAGAGTTAACATACTAAATCAATTATTTGTACAAGGATGCAAATTTCCTTCTTCAGGTTTTATGATGGGGAAATGTAATGGCAGCTTCACACCTCACTAAATATCAATTATTATAGCCATTATCTTTGTATTATGAGCCTAGGATCAGTAATACATCATAATACTTCAATTCGTTAATCACCCTTTCATCTTTTTCACATTAAAATCCCTTTTTTATTAACAAGCAGAAATCTAACAACCAGATGTTTGTTCACCTCACGTGAGGAAACATGGAATTCTTTCCTGACTCTCACATAGACACACAAAAGCACAAATTCGTTTACCTACCCAATTCCCAACAAAATCCATAAAGATAAGGCACAAATCAGCAACTGGTGCTGGCCAAACTAAGAGAATTGCCCTCACCCATCTGCTCGCACAATCTCTCAATCAATTCCAAAAGAGAAAACCTTCTAATTCAACCATTATTCTATCAGTAATGTTCTGATTCTGTTTCTCAATAAATAAACGAATTAACTGTACAGTTTGCACTATCGTCTTTTAAGCGATCAGAATGCTGTTCATTTTGCACGATGACCAAGCATCCCTATATAAAATACAGCATACTAAGTACCAACTGATATTTAAAGTACAAATGTAAAAAGAGAAAAATTATATGTAAGGGACAAATCAGGACGAACAAGATAATAGCTGAAAAGACGATCTGGATATCCTTTCTCCTTGCAGACAATTTTTGAGATTAGAGCAGGATTGTGGAAGTATGGCAAAATTTGCTATTTACAACCCACGGGATATCACAGTTCCACTTCATGTAGATCATCTCCAAAACTGCCACCATTCATTGCTGAGTGAACTGAAGAAGGGTCACTTGGCGCGGATGGTGAGGGCTGTCTACTCAATAACTCTCCCAGAGGTTTTAATTCAGCTGTACTTGGAGGATGGCTTAAAGAATCAGTAAAGCTTCCACTCCATGACGCAGTGCGCCGGGAATGTATAGGAAATGAACCACTATCTGCCACCCCCTTATGCGAGAGATTTTTCATGCTCCCAAATCTTTGCATGGTCACGGAAGATGGAGGAGCAGACGACTCAAATGAATCATGTTGAGGAGAGGTAGAAGGATTTTCATTATTAGACAGAGTGTTCTGCATGCTATTTACAGGACTGTCAACCGGCTGCTCGACAGTAGATATTGGTGCGGGCACAAAGAATTTTGGGTTGACTCCAGTTGCTGGTTTAACGGAAGGAACGGAAGGTGACTGGAATGCAGTTGTTGTGTTCCGACTGCCTTGGTTAAAGGTATCAACATACCTGCCACAAAAAACAGGGAAATTAAATGGCTTGTTGTGCTATGTGATGTGCAGCAAGTATCAGTACAAAATCATGCTTTTGCATTTTGTATCAGACAACCGTAGATCAATTTCCACAGGAAGCCACCTGAAACCGTAATAATTTGAAAGGATGCCGAAATACATCATCCTGGTCCATGTGGTTGTAAGATCACTAATAACTGACCCCCGTGCCAAAACTACACCAATAATGCCGAAAGTAAAGAGGGCAAAAGGTGAAACAAAATATAGTTGGATCCCCGAAGTCAGGTACCAAATAAACCCTTCTTACTTCAGCATCATTATACAATAATCATGTCAAAATCTAGCCAGCAAATGTCATTAGCCAGGGACCATAAATCATAAAGGAGATATTTAGAATTTACCTAGATCGGACACCCATCCTTCCACGCGCTGAGTATTGATTGGTCATGGGAGGAAGGGGTGGCATTCATCCTGAGAACTTGGGGTTTTGAATTCTGGACTTCCATTGCTATGAGAAGCTTCACTTTGCAATGCACTCTTTAAGTGGTAATCTGAAGTTCCATTCTGAAAAACGCCAGTCGTCGGAGGTGGTGGAAGGGCTGCTTCTTCTGCTGGAGGTTCAGCACCTTCCTCCACCCATCTCTTAAGCTTCTCATCGTAGTAAAACTTATTTGTTTCACCCAGTTTTGCCTAGAGAAAGTGCAACCATGAGCAACCAAGCAAATAAACTTCTAAATTCAAATTACAAAGCATAATTAAGTCATATTTGGGTCAAACAAGGTGCTTATCAAATTACCTGGCGCCCTTGACGGGGTTTGAGTACTAAACCAACAGTCTTCTGAAATAGCTGTGATCCAAAACTAAGGCGACCGAAGCGAGATATACTGGATGTACTGCCTGCTGATGCTTTCTCTTGCTTGCCTGTGGAACTTGATTCCTTCAATAACTCAGGCTGAGCCTACATGTAGTGTTTGTGGTAGCGTGAAACATTAATAAACTAATACAAACAGGTCTCCTTCTCAGGCAATGAAGCATATAGGTTGAAGCAAACCTGCATTGGACTTCTTCCAAAGTCGGGTTCTGAAACGCTTCTACTATGCATAGCCATTCTGTTGCCATCAGCCGACCACGCAGTTATAGGCTCCATGGATTGAGAAGGCACTAATGACGACATAGCCATTGTTGATTGACTAGTTGATACTCTAGGTCCAATTGATTGGTGATTATTCTCATTACCATGCAAAGAGCCACCTGCTGTTGGTACAGGTGGTGGAAGGGCCCCGACAACACGATGTGCAGTGCTGTCGAAAAGGTTGAGCAGTTTACCGATAAATTCCTTGGGTGCTAAGTTTGTGGAGAATCCTCCCTGCATAGCGAGAAGTTTAGTTACAGGAATCTCTGAATCATCAGAGAGACTCAACTGAAGACAGACAGATACCTGTTGATGAGCTTTGATCCTTTCCTCAAGAGATGAAACTAAATGTCTGAGAGTCTCCATCTCTGGCTTTCGACCAGCTTTAAGAGATTTTGATACTGCTTGACAGTACCTACATCAAATTATTAT